>NW_015390052.1:0-46517 GCF_001527695.2 Protobothrops mucrosquamatus
AACAAAGTAAATAACTGATTAGCCTGTTTTGATACAATTATTATTGGTGACTGTTTTCCAAAGTGTATTTTTTTAGTTCCTCCTGGGGACTGGTCTTTTTGCTAAGCTTTATGAACCTTAATGTAGCATTCAGATTAATTTTTTTCCCCAAATCTAAAACTAAAGATGACTGCACAGTGTTTGCTAATTCTGTTGTCAATATTATCTAAGCCAAAATGAATATTTTAGATTTCTTAACGAAACTCCTCTTTGGGATTGTGAAAAGCAAAACACCGATACGGGGAAATGTTTGGGATTTAATGAATTGTTTTCAATATCCACAGTATTCTGTAGATGCAGAGAAAATCACCAACTTGTTACAGTTGCCACAATATTTTGATTTGGAAATCTACACAACAGGGAGATTAGAAAAGGTAAGCCAAGTAAAAAGAAATGGATGAAAACTGAGCAGAACTTTTTTGACTAAAGGCTGGCCTGCCCCCGTGGCCTCTGCAGCTAAATAAATGGCTGTTTGTACTATCACAACAATTTAAACACAGTTCTTTTGGAACAAGGGGCTGCGGTGGAGATGAGGGAACAGGAATTTGAACAAATGCATCAGAAAATAGATGATTGATTGATTCTTGTTTGTTTTTGCTTTCCGTTTGCTAGCATTTGGATGCCTTATTACGACAGATCCGGGATATTGTAGAAAAGCACACAGACACTGATGTTTTGGAAGCTTGTTCTAGAACTTACCATGCCCTCTGCAATGAGGAGTTCACCATCTTTAACAGAGTAGATATTGCAAGAAGCCAGCTAATAGATGAACTAGCTGATAAATTCAACCGGCTTCTTGAAGATTTTCTGCAGGAGGTACGTATTTTCTCTCTCACTGTACAGGTCTTAACTTTTCAAGTTACCCTTTTTTGTCTCTTTTTGCTTTCCTCATTGCACTTTGCAAAATTAAAAAAAAGCCTGGCCCAAATAAACAGCAGGGATTGCTGTGTAGGTTTCGCCAATAAATAATACTTCACATTTTGGTTGAATATTTCTTGATATTAAAATAGAGCAGAGGCTTATCCTTTGGCTTCTTGAAATCATTGGTTTAATTGCAACTTTACAACTTGTTAAACTTAGGGCGAAGAACCTGATGAAGATGATGCATATCAGGTCTTATCAACATTAAAACGAATTTCTGCTTTTCACAAGTAAGTACAGCAATAGCTTGTCCACCTTTTCCTTGTCTTGATTTTGTTTATTTATAGATACTTTATGAGTTGTTTTATGGTATGTACATTGAAAAAAAAAACCCAGTCACTTTCAGTTTGGTTTCAGCTTCTGCCATGTCTTGGTAGGATCACTCTCCTCGTTCTACCTTTAATGGGTACTGACAATAATATTAGATAGTGCGGAAAAATGACACCAGGACACTAGTATGCATGCATTCTATATAGTTAGGTTATTTAGTCAGAATAACAAGCATGTTTATACATACATCTATGTGGCACTCTTTAAAAGAAAATAAGTTGAGGGCAAAGGCGAATGGTCTAATGGTTAAAGTGCTGACCTAGGAACCAGGAGACCATGAGTTCTAGTCCTGCCTTAGGCATGAAAGATGGATGGGTGACTTTGGGCCAACCACCAGGAGACAGTGAATTCGTCCCACCTTAGTCAGGAAAGCCAGTTGGGTGACTTTGGGCCAATCACTGGGAGAGAGTGAATTCTAGTCCTACCTTAGCCATGACAACCACCTGGGTGACTTTGGGCCAATCACCAGGAGATGATGAGTTCTAGTCCCGCCTAAGCACGAAAGCCAGCTAGGTGACCACCAGGAGACAGTTCTAATTCTGCCTTAGGCATGAAAGCTGGCTGGCTACTTTGGGCCAGTCCCACTCTTTCAGACCAGCTCATCTTATAGAGTTGTTGCTTTGGGGGAAATAGGAGAAAGGAGTATTAGGTACGTTGAATTAGGAACAGTAATAAAGTTGGGGTGAAAATCAAATCAATAAATGGCTAGAGCTTTGCATCTCCGCTGATTGGGGCTTTGTGCTCAGATTGGAACTCTTTTGACAGTAGCGTGTAACAAAGAGTACAAAGCATGTCACAAAGGGCAATCACTCAGTTATTTGATGGCAACCGTCACTGCTTGTGCTATCAGTTCAATACAGTGTGAAAAGAAACAATGAATTAGAAACGTTCATGTTTTTTTGTTTTGTTTTAATTTTCAGTGCACATGACCTGTCAAGGTGGGACTTGTTTAGTTGTAACTACAAGTTACTAAAAACAGGCATTGAGAATGGAGATATGCCTGAACAGGTTAGTATATGTATATATTGCTTTAAAAGGACAATATAAAATAATAGCAAGCTGAGAGCGGTAATACCTTATTATTCTCAAACTTTTCCTTCTTTTTTTTTTGAAACACAGATAGTTATTCACGCACTGCAGTGTACTCACTATGTAATCCTCTGGCAGCTAGCAAAAGTAGCTGAGAGCAGTTCTACAAAGGTAGGTGCTGGCAGCACCGGGACAACTTGGGTCCGTGGGAATGGAGTACAGGTCATCCTCGACTTAGGACTATAATTAAGCCCAAAATTTCTGTTGTTAAGCGAGACAGTGGTTAAGCGAGCTTTGCCCCATTTTATGACCCACCTTAACACAGTTTTAAAGCGAAGCACTGCGGTTGTGAAGTTAGTAACACGGTTGTGAAGTGAATATGGCTTCTTCCCCCATTGACTTTGCTTGCCAAAAGGTGTCACGAAAGGTGATCACATGACCTCGGGACACGGCAACCGTCACAAGTACATGCCAGTTGCCAAGCATCCACATTTTTATCACACGACCATGGGGATGCTGCAATGGTCATAAGTGTGAAAAACATTCACATGTCTCTTTTTTTTCTATACCGTTCTAACTTTGAACAGTCACTTAACAAATGGTCGTAAGTTGAGGACTACCTGTACAAAGTCAAGTATAATGGGCCATTGTACAAACGTTTAGGGTTCCTTCTTGGGAAGCTGACCAATATCCTCAAATCCTGTGTTTGTATATGTCTGTGTGTGTGTGTGTGTGCGCGCACGCAGCTATAGTTATATTGGGGTAAAAAACTCCACTTGAAGTACATTCAGAGTAAAAAAAATATTGATTTTGGCAATAGTATGAGAGTAACTTCTTCTTTGCTATAAGAGAGGGATGGAAAGGAGATAGAGTCTCTTTTTCTGATTTGCAGAAATAGGGCCAGAGAAAGATCAAACAATCTGAAGCTATTATGAGAAGTTTTACGCTACTGTTCCCCTCCATAGAAAAAGTTCTCCGTTTCTTAAAAAAACCCCTACTCATTTCTATTCATTATTCGAGTACAATTCAAAATAAACATACTCATTGTTTAATATTTTTTCATTTCCAAGGAGGACCTTCTACGCTTAAAGAAACAGATGAGAGTTTTTTGTCAAATCTGTCAGCACTACCTTACCAATGTAAATACTGCTGTTAAAGAACAGGTTAGTCACAGATTTTAATATCGGACCATTTCTCTGTGTGTGTAAGTAGTTAGATGCTTTTCATGCAAAATTAATTTTTCACTGGCACTGTGTGTAAGAAAGTGTAGCATGATTTGTGCGTCCTGGTTAATGAAACAGACCTGAAGCTCTTTGTTTTATTTCAATTTTTGTCCTGCCAACTATGTTGAAGTAGAAGGAGAGGTTTGTATACTTTTTGAAAGGGCAAAACCTAAGAAGGTGCCAAGTCACATATTTGTATAAAAGATAGCATAATTTCATTATTAACAGTCAGTACAGCTAAGGTAAAAAGTGCACAGTAAATACAAGAAAACATAATGCTATCAAAACGAATAGTAAATGTGTTAGTTCCAAGTAATGACTTTGAATTGGCTTCTATTCAATGAGACAGTTTTGTATTGAGACAATACTTAAATAATGGAGTCAGGTATGTTAACACCATTTTCTAAGGCAGTGGTTCTCGCCTTTCCTTCACCACAGACCCCCTTTAAATACCTTTTGTGACCATGGACCTCCAAGACTTATCGCAAGGTTTAAATCATAACATTTTTCAAACCTTTGCGGACTCCTTGTGATGACATTGTGTCCTCTGCCAGGGATCCACTGTTCTAAGGACGTAGCTTTCTAGAGGCTTGACTTGCAATAAGTTTCTGTTGTTGTTGTTGTTTTTTTTCTCTCGCTCTCTCTTTTTTTTTATAACAATGCATCTCATTCCTTCTGTTGCAGGCCTTCACTATTTTGTGCGATGTGTTAATGATCTTCAGCCATCAGATCATGTCAGGAGGACGTGACATGTTAGAGCCATTAGTTTACACTCCCGATTCTTCCTTACAGTCTGAACTCCTGAGTTTTATTCTTGATCATGTCTTTATTGACCAGGATGACGATAGCAACAGCGCAGGTATGGGGCTGCGGAAAGGTGTCTCTGATTTCTTCTCGGTAGCAACAGGGATCTAACAATGTTTTTTTTTTCTCCCTGAGTTGTACTTTTTTTTTTTTTTAAACTTAGCCAGACATGGAAGTTGCAACTGGAGATTGCAGGGTTAGAGCTTGATCTCCACGGAGCACTGAGTCAGTCTCCAAAGGAAGTTGCTCACTTAGAAAAGAGTAGGACTTTAGTCCTGTTCGCTTTGAGATGTAGAGATACAACCTGCTCAGCCTTACTCGTGCTGTTGTACCTACCTGAGGTTTTTTTTTCCCCCTATAAGAAAGTCTGGAATTATGTGTTTCTCATCTCCAAAACTGAGAGCCCTTGGGCTCTGATTTCATCTTATCTTGGGTCACATTGCTCTTGAAGCTATTGTTAAGTTTTTCTGATGGAGGGAGTCCTTGGTGCACTCTGACTTTTTCTGATGTACATTTGGTAGCTGTTGTCTGAACTTTCCTAAAATTTAATTGCTCGGGTGCTTGAAAAAAAAATATGACTGGAGGTCTGAAACCAGCTTTAAAAGTTACCAGCTACTCTTAAGAGTTTAGCTTATATCTTTTTAAAGGTTTTGTTAATTTGTTAATTTTGGAACTCAGAGACATAAAGGCTTTTCTAAGTAGGTCAATTGAAAGTAATACTAATGGGGACTGGACCACTTTAAATCTTTCAGCCTGCTTTTGGTAGCTAAGAAAGCATCGGATTCTTTCTCTTGCTATGAACTGTTACCTTGTTCGAATATTGCAGGGCAAAAACAGGTTATAAAGATGCAGTTGATACCAAAATCATATCTAAACGCCTGTCCCTGAATGAATGCTCATATACATTCTTTTTTTCTTTTTTTTTTTAAAGATGGACAGCAGGATGATGAAGCTAGTAAGATAGAAGCTTTGCACAAAAGAAGAAATTTGCTTGCGGCTTTTTGTAAACTTATTGTGTATACCGTGGTGGAAATGAACACTGCTGCAGATATTTTTAAGCAATATATGAAGGTAATGAAAGCCTACAGGGAAGGGGATCTGAGGTTCTCATATAAAAATGTGGAATGAATGTGGTTGTATTAAATCTCTGGAGGCTTCTTTTTTCATTATGAAGGGAGTCCTTCTGGTTAACTCTCGTTGCCTTGGCTAAAAGCAGAAATTAAACGAACATATTTAAAGCAAGTTATTGTTACTTCAGTTTGGAGTGAACTACTTTTAGTTCCGCACTTTGCCTCCCAACATTTTCTCATGGTACTCACAAATAAATATTTTTATTCTAATTGAAGTTAAACTATCTGTTTTTATATCCTGATAGTATTACAACGACTACGGAGATATCATCAAAGAAACAATGAGTAAAACGAGGCAAATAGACAAAATTCAGTGTGCAAAGACCTTGATTCTCAGTTTACAGCAGGTATGTTTTTGCTGTCCCACATAATCATACTGGTTATTGGTTAAAGACGGAGAACCTTAGTATTCAGATGAACCAGAAAAACTACATTCAGACATTTCGTTGATTTATTTCCTGCTGTTAAAGTGCAAGAGGTCAGCTTTTAAGGGGATTCAGTAAACTTTATAGTTGTGTTTTTATAAAGTAGTCTTTAAACCTATTTTCATTCCTGCATATTTGTATGCTGAAATGTAAGCCAAATATAATACTGAAAGGTTTAGATAAAATGTTGTTTGAAGTCTGTTTTTTGTAGGAGTTTAATAATGTTAGGAGAGAGAAAGAGAGGAAATGCATTAAAGTATTCCTGAAACAGTACTGTTCAATAACACACAAGTTATATTGTGATCCAGAAAAAAATGTTTTGTTTACGCAGCTTTTCAATGAGATGATCCAAGAAAATGGATATAATTTTGATAGATCGTCGCCATCTTTCAGTGGTATTAAGGAACTGGCTCGGCGCTTTGCTTTAACATTTGGGCTCGATCAGCTGAAAACAAGAGAAGCCATTGCTATGTTACACAAGTAATGATTAACTTTTTCTTTACTTTGCAAATAATTGAATTTCCCTCCATAATCCTTTTCCTTATTTCCATCAGATGAAAAGAGCCCCCCCCCCAAAAAAAACCCCCCCAGCAAAATTGATAAGATATGAAATAAATAAGATAGCTAAATATAGTTTATACTTAATGCTATTCACCATACCTGATCTTTCCTATACTGTACTCAGAATGGGAAGAGGAGAAAACATTGGTAATAAATAATAAAAAAAAAATCAGTGGTCACCATCAAATAAGGCCACAGGTGTTTGGTTTTTGGTTCTTGGTATGACTTTGCCCTAATGGATTTTACTAGGTTTCTTTGCTAGTCTGTTAACCAACTTTAAACCTTTATATAATGTTTTTTTAATAAGATAAAGTCTGTTCTAGATTACTGGCCATGTGCACTATTCCTGCTAATGATGAGGATAGTTCCAGACACGTTTTGCATGCCAGCTCAACCATCATTCTCGATTACATCAACATGCTCCTGTTAATCTGCACGAGCTAGAATCATACATTAGAGGAAAAACAGATTAGATCCAGTGCATCTGTCGGAATATATTGGATTTACATGCAAAGTGTTTTCTGTAGGAAACTGCTGGTTTCGGGTAGATTGTGTCTAACCCAAAACTCAGCTGTGGATGGAAACACAATTGTTCTGGCTAGATCAAGTGACTAAGAATGGAAAAAGCTAAGGAAACAGCAGTGATTTCTGAGCAGGGGAAGATGGCCCCCAGGAGAGCCGGTGGGAGGTGCTGAAGAGGTGACAAATTTACTCTGGATTCCTGCTGAGTTTTGTTTCCACTGAACCACAACTCAGCTGGTGTGGTTTGGCACGATTTCCAGAATGTGATGCATTTGGGGTTTGAGCAAAACACATTTTTTCTTTTTTACTTCATGCACATCTCTGGTATTTAAATTCGTTACATGTTCCAAGTCCTGGATCTCCTCTGGCTATGTCTGGTTTAAGTCTTTAAGTCTGGTTCTGACCCCAAATAAATTTCTCACTTAGAAAGGGATATGATTTACTCCACGTGTCTTAAATATAGCAGCACTGATTGGAATGTAATACCGTTTGTTCTTTTGAAATACTCATTCGGGGATTGATGTTGAGCCCTTTTGTGTGTCAGGAAACCTCGATAAAAATATTCTTAGCGGTGCTCACTTGATTTTGGTTTTTTTTTTCAGAGATGGTATAGAGTTTGCTTTTAAAGAGCCCAACCCACAAGGAGAAAGCCATCCACCTTTAAATATGGCATTTCTTGATATATTGAGTGAATTCTCTTCCAAACTTCTCAGGCAAGACAAAAAAACAGTGTAAGTATTCTCACAGTGTTTTAGAAGCTTCGTTAAGGGATTTTTATTTTCAGTGAAACCGGTCTTAAAACAGGGTGGGCAACTGCTCACTGATTTTTCAGGATACAGAAGGACAAAAAATTCTAGCAAAGAACGGGGAAGAAGAAGAAATATTTCCTCCGGTTCATTCCAGTTGTAAACTATCTTTCTCTAACTGGGTTCCAGGTTAAAATAACCGCTCTCCAGCTTTGTGTAATTTTCTTAGTAGAGGGGAAATTAAAAAAAAAAAAGAAGCTGCAGATTAATTGATACATGTCATTTATGATGATGGTGACAAAAATATATTATCAGAAAATTGGTGATCACACAGCTCACCCATCTCTCTCCTCTGTTAGACTTTTGAACAGCAGCAGTAACTATGTCACATCTGGCACGGTTCATTCGTGAACTCGCGAGAGGACCCAGGAGGTATTTCTAGTAATTCCTTGCCCCTTTCTTTCTTTTGAAGGTATGCTTATCTGGAGAAGTTCATGACCTTTCAGATGTCTCTTCGAAGAGAAGATGTGTGGCTCCCACTCATGTCTTACAGGAATTCTTTGCTAGCTGGGGGAGATGACGACACAATGTCAGTCATCAGTGGGATTAGCAATCGAGGGTCTACAGTAAGGAACAAGAAGACAAAACCAGCCACAGGGAAGCGGAAACTTCCTGAAGGTTTGCAGTTACTTATTATGGGTTGCCTTGGTGTATAGCAGTGGTGGCGAACCTATGGCACGTGTGCCAGAGGTGGCACTCGGAGCCCTCTCTGTGGGCACGCGTGCCATGCCCCGGAGAGGGCAACTGTCCCTCTTCAACCAGCTGCCCGCTAACTTGCCGAGGTCCCACATGGCTGGATGCATCCCAGCACCCATGCGCTCGCTGGCCTCTGTGTGCAGGGGCCAATGGTGTCAGGCAGCAGCCGCCCCGGCCCCTGCCTCACCTTTCCCTGTGACAATGGCACCCTCGCCCTGCCTTGCCTCGCCTCGCCCCGCAGGACGAGCCTCCTGCCCACTGCCCCACCTGCCAGAGACCCCCCTGGATCTCCCCCAACCCTGCCCGGCCCCCACAGACATCCCTCCCCACGAGCAACATCAAGGTGATTATGCTCATCTTGGCCACACCCACCCAATCTGCCATGACCATCACAGCCACGCCCATCCGACACCCGACGATGCATAAGTGGGTTTGGGGTTGCAGTTTGGGCACTCAGTCTCTAAAAGGTTCGCCATCACTGGTGTATAGAGTCTATACAGGTAGTCCTCCACTTAACAACCATTCGTTTAGTGACCATTCAAGTTACAACAGCACTGAAAAAGGGGACTTAGGACCGTCTTTCACACGTGCAGCCTGTTGCAGCATCTTCAAAGTCACGTGATCAAAATTCAGACACTGGGCAAACTGGCATGTACTTAGGGCAGTTGCACTGTTCCAGGGTCATGTGATCGCCATTGGTAAGCTCCTTGGCTGCCTTCCAACAAGCAAAGTCAGTGGGGGGAAGCCAGGTTCGCTTAACAGCCGTGGCAAAAAAAAAAAAAAAAGTTTGTGAAATGAGGCACAGCTCACTTAGCCACTTTGCTTTGTGGTCGTAAGTATTTATATCCCCTACATTGTTCCATAAATCAAGAACCTCCCATCAGAAGGGTGCTTTCTGGCTTGCCGGCGCACGAGGAAAGCCTAGATTAACACTAACCAAGATTACGTCCCAGTGATAATCAGACAGATGTTGTAGACCAGGGGTCTTCAAACTTGGCCCTTTGATGACTTGTGGACTTCAACGCCCAGAATTCCTCAGCCAGGCACGCTGAGTTGAAGTCCACAAGTCATAAAAGGGCCAAGTTTGAAGACCCCTGACCAAGGCATTTAAGATCTGTGGACTTCAACTCCCAGAATTCCTCAGTCAGGCACGCTGGCTGAGGAATTCTGGGAGTTGAAGTCCACAAGTCATCAAAGGGCCAAGTTTGAAGGCCCCTGTTCAAGGCCTTTAAGATCTGTGGACTTCAACTCCCAGAATTCCTCAGTCAGGCACGCTGGCTGAGGAATTCTGGGAGTTGAAGTCCACAAGTCATAAAAGGGCCAACTTTGAAGACCCCTGACCAAGGCCTTTAAGATCTGTGGACTTCAACTCCCAGAATTCCTCCGCCAGGCACGCTGGCTGAGGAATTCTGGGAGTAGAAGTCCACAAGTCATAAAAGGGCCAAGTTTGAACCCCTGTTGTAGACCATGCTTTGTAAGCACTGACACCCACAGCTTATTGAAGGCTAGGCTAGCGCAGGTGATGTTACCTAGCTTGGCAGTGAAACATCTGCAAGAGCTCAGAGAGGCCCCAAGAAGCCCACAGAGAGGACCGATATTCTGCAAGCGGCCCCCGAATTCTTCCTTGATGCATGCTGCTGCTTTTTCTCCCCAGCTGAGGAAAGCAGCAGCAGCGACAGCATGTGGATGAACAGGGAGCAGAGCATGCACACGCCCATCATGCTGCAGGCGCCGCAGCTCACCTCCACCATCATGAGGGAGCCCAAACGATTGAGGCCGGAAGAGAACTACATGGGCGTCTACCCCATGCAAGCCGAGCACCATCAGCCGCCCATCGACTACAAGTACGTGCTTGCTTTTACTTATGCCTCGCCCCTGCTCAAATGTTTACACCTTGTCCCATTTTTGTAAAGAAACATGTTCTTCCTTCAAGCACGCAGGTAACATGGATGCTGGCTCAGAGACAGCAGGAGGAAGCAGCCAGGCAGCAGCAGGAGAGGGCAGCTATGAACTACGTGAAGCTGAGAACCAACTTGCAGCACGCCATGTGAGTACACAACAACCATCGTCCCAAGCTGGGTACCGGCTTTGCGCCCTTGGCACCGGTCGTTAGAAATTGTGTTGCAACTCTTTTATGCAGTCTTCTTGGGAGCATTAAACTTTCCCCTACCGCCGTCCTAAAAAAACCCAAAGATATTTTCCTGGATAGGAAGCAGGACTATATTATTAATGTTTCAGACAAACACCATCAATCTATGTAGGGTTACCAAGAAAAAGAGAAATGTTTTTTTTTTTTTTACTTAAGTCTCCCGCTCGCCAATAAATATTGAGTGATACTGAAGATTATTTGACTGACACGGAAAATAAACGCCTCAGGGGTTGGCTGTAGAGGTGTCCAGAACATTTAAGAGTTCAAGGAGAACTCTTAAGGCTCTTTATTCTGATTTTATCGGAAGGGTTTTGAGCTCGAAACATTGGATGAGGCCAAAACAGCCTGCTCGAAATTACCAAGCAAAGGAGTGTTTTAAATCCTCATGTGATAAGTGGGGCTAAGCCTCCTAACACAGTGTTTCTCAACCTTGACAATTTTAAGGCATGTGGACTTCAACTCCCAGAATTCCACAGCCAGCATTGCTGGCTGTGGAATTCTGGGAGTTGAAGTCCACATGCCTTAAAATTGTCAAGGTTGAGAAACACTGTCCTAACAAAAGGTTAACACTTTTCATGATAAGAATTTTCCGTGCAGGGTTGGCAATTTTTTTATTTCAATTTTCTTGAAAGAACCCTCCTTGTGTTGCGTGGCTGAGTGACATTCACCTCCGTGTTTATGTGTCTTTTAGCCGACGTGGCACTAGTCTCATGGAGGACGATGAAGAGCCCATTGTCGAAGATGTGATGATGTCATCAGAAGGGCGCATCGAGGATCTCAACGAAGGCATGGACTTTGATACCATGGACATAGACCTAGTAAGAACCAATTACTTACACCTTGTTGCAGAACAACAAACCAACCATTCTTCCTTCTTTTATAGAAGATTGGCTCTATTCTGTAACAGCCTTTTCCGCTTAAAAGGTTGATTTGTCTTAGTTTAAATGCTGAGCCTCTTCTCTTCCTAGAGAGAGGTATGCAAACGTGGCCTCTCTTATGTCAAGAGTTGGAGGGAAATACATGCTCCAGTGACTCTATATGAATAAATACAATTAAATCAGCCCAATACACTGATAACCTGCTTTGCCTTTTAGCCGCCGTCAAAGAACAGAAGGGAAAGAACAGAGTTAAAGCCAGATTTCTTTGACCCAGCATCAATCATGGATGAATCTGTAAGTAAGATGTGACAGGTTTGGGTGAATTGCAGTTTCTTTCCTGGGGTGACCTTTCTAAGCGGGATGAGAGGTGGCTGGCGTGGTTCAGCATTCTTGAGAATAATTCTGTATTATCTCTGGAGCATAAAACGGGCATATCCTTCCTATTTCTTCTGATGCTAGGGAAGAAATCAATGATAATGACAGGAGAGGAATGCCTTTGCTATCTTTCCCAGAGTCTAGGGCCAGTGACACTCATGATGGCTACAAAGTTTGATGACTACCTTAGTATAAAACTACCTTATCAATGACTGTAATTCAAACAGGCACGGGATTAAAACATTCACTGAAGATTTATTTACAGAACATTCATTCCAGTAAAGGGGGCATGTTATTATTTCTTTGACTCCACTGTTAATGGAGTTTGTTCTGTTCATATTGGGATTTCCATTGCTGTTATAAGTGAGTCATGCCTAATTTTTCCCCCATTGGTGTTAAGCAAATCTTTTAATCCTGGGCCCCGGATTAAGTCACTTTTTTTGGGTGCTGTTCTAACTTTTGAACAATCACTAACAAATAGAAATAAGTGGAGGACTACCAGTGCTGTGGAAAAGATTGGGAAAAACCACTTTTATTGCGGTCCTTGAAATTCTGGCAGTTGCTAGTTGCTTATCGCCAAACAGGAAAGGGGGGGGAAGTCATCACAAATGGGATAATTTGCATATAACTTTACTTGAAGTCTTTTCAAAGCTTCCTTTGAAGTTCCAGTGTCCTTAAATGCCACCACATGATGGCAGCACATGTTAAACTTGATTGAGCAAAGCCTTGTAGTTCTTCTGTTGTTGTTATAAGTGTTGGGCTTTGTTTTTTAATTTCAGAACAAAGCTTAAATAGTAGCCATGTTTTGAAGCTCTTCCAAAATTAGTTGGATGTCCTGGATTTAAAACTGTCCTTAGAATGGTGGCATTAATACAGTCTGGGTAGAAACAGATAGGGACATATTGAAGGTTTCTAGCTTTTTATCACTGATTTCTCTCTGAAATTAGTCCATTTGAATGATAAATACTGTGTGCGTATTCTAAAAGCATTCAGGCTTTGACAAAAATCTTACCGTTTAACCTTTTTCTCTTTCTTCTAGGTACTTGGGGTATCAATGTTTTAATACTAGTTCAGCAAATAACTCCGTGGTAAAGTCATTTTCTACTGTGGAAGAGGAGATTTTTAAATTAAAAAAGTGTAGATACAGTGATATTCTGAACAAGATTTTTTTCTCTAAGGAGAATGGTGTGTGCTTACACGATCCAGTACATTGAAGGGGCAGTTTTCTTTGCCTGAAAGAATAAAGGACAAGTAAACGACTTGAGGATAAGCTATTGTTGGGAAACCAGTATTTTATTTATACAACGTTTAGTTTGTTTCCAACTCATAGTATAAATATCACTTAAAAAATAATCCTAGCATCAAAGAGGTGCGTAGTGTATGCACTTCTGTCATCTGTTGAACATACGCAAGCAATTACGTTTTTTTTTTCTAGATTATCCTTGAAAGCATCAGGTGAAAATAAAACGGGGCGATTTGATTTTTGAGGTTTTGAAATCTGTGTAATTAGATGAAAGAAAGCATTTTTGATGTGATGTTTAAATTCTGGTCCACAGAAACTTTACTTTGGTTGTGATAATCATGGAAATAAATTACGAGTGATTTTTTTTTATTCAGAAATTATTATAGAATATTAAAAAAAAAAGAAACAACACATGCCAAGGCTTCCTTGTTACATATTCATGAAATATCCAAGAATCATAAACTGCCAGAGAGCACTGATATTTCAGCTTACCTATCTCTAACCCTAAGAGTTTGCTTGTCCTTTAAGAAAAGCAAATGTAATATTGTGAGATTCCTTCCAGTAGTGCCACTGTATTTTGTCTCCAAATAAGCTTATTGTAGTATGTTTGCAGAAAAAAAAAATTCTAAACAAAAATATACAGCTTATTAGAGTGTGGGAATAGGGGTCTAAATTTTAAATAAAAAGTATAAATATATATATATATATAAAAAATTGGTGCTGATTTTATAATTGCGCAGTTTTAGTTTTTTCTTACTTTTAAATTCCAACTTAAAAAATTATGAGGTTTCAGAAATATATTGAAAGTTTAACAATGTTTAAAAAATAGATTTAAGCATGAGAATTTCATGCTTTAAAATGATTTTTAAATTTGTATTTTATATTGTTTTATCTATCTCTGTCTTTGCAAGCAGTCTTCAGGTTAATGATACTTCTAACAGGTTACAGGACATTTCTTCTGTATGTAAATTGAATTGGGTAATAGAACTTCATCAGTACCCCATAATATTCTTTGAAAGCTAAGCTTTAAATGAATTTCATTGCTTCTTTTTCACAATTAAATTAAAAATAAAAATTAAAACCCATGGATTTATGTCATTTCAACGTAATTCATTTTGCCATCCTTAGGCAGCTAGACAACATTTAAAGGAAATATTAACTTATAACACAAATGTATATTTTTGTCAGTTGTCTCTCAGTTCTTGAGGTATATTATTTCTAATCATTCCATGCGCCTTAATATGCTTGCAATATGATAATTTCCTCAAATAAGCAAATAGAAGAACCTCTTAGACAAAAGGAAAAAAAAATTAATCAAAGCTTGGGCTGTGGTAGCCATAAACCATAGATTCTCTAAAGGATCCCGATAACATAATTATTTTGAAAATCATGACGTAATACACAGAGCCAGTTTTGCATAACTCCATTTTGCATAAATATTCACATGTCTAAAATACTGCCTATATTTCTTTTCTTTTTTTCCTCTCCTCCTTTACACCACTGCGTTTAAATAGAACTGCTGAGAGGACTGTATATATGATTTTGTTGATTTTTTTTCTCTTACTCTTGAAGGAGTGTTTCTTTGTGAAAGCAGTTCTTACAGCTTTATGTTTTCAGACTAAAAATGTTTTATATATTTACCTTTAACCTGTTGTCCTCCACATTCTATCGTCCTAATTGTACTGTTTTCTGATTTGTATTTATGTCTTGAGACAAGTAACTTTTTGAATAAAAATAAACCTACAGTATGTTGTAAGTTTGATCTTTTTGAATCAAAGGTAGAGGAAGAAAATAAAAGTGTGAATGGTATAAAAAAATGTTATGTTTATAAGAATTAAAGCTTTTTCCATGTCTTTTAAGTGTTTGTCTCAGAATTGGGATAATGTATGGAAAACTGCACTGTTTTATATTTGTAATAAATTGTACAAGTTTTTAAAATGTGAATAAAGCACTAATTGGGTTAATAATTTAAAGTAGAGATGTTATGCGATATGATTGTCTTAACTATTTCTTCAGTTGGAGAAAGATGGTCTCCTCCCTGTTCTGTTTTCATGTGTATATTCAATTCACTCAAGTGGACAATTCAGGCTGTTTAGATAGAACTATATATTTTTGAAGACCTGATCTTAAACTATTTTTGACACAGGCGTATCAACATTCCCACAAAATTTAATCATTAACACAGGTACCCTATCCCTCCTTTTCCTGGAATGAGATCCTTTTGGCAAGACACCACTGTGCCAACAACCAAACTACAGAATAAGAGTTGGAAGGGACTTTGAAGGTCTTCTAGTTGAACTCAAGCAGGAGACCCTAGACCATTCCAGTCAAATAGCTGTCCAGTCTCTTCTTAAGAATCTCCAGTGATGGAGCACTCAAAACTTCTGGAGGTGGCCGTTCCGCTGATTAATTGTTCTCACTGTCAGGAAGTTTCTCCTTAGTTCTAGGTTGCTTCTCTCCTTGATTAATTTCCATCCGTTGCTTCCTGTCCTGCCCTCAGGTGCTTTGGAGAATGGGTTGACCACGTCTTCTCTGCGACAGCCCCTCAGATATTGGAAGACCGCTATCACGTACCCAGTTCTTCTAATAAGTGTGTGTATTCCTGATGGGAACTGAAGAAGGTAGGTTGAAGAACACCCAACTTCACAGGACTATCTGGCCTAGACAAATTGTTGTCACCGGTATTTCTCAAATACAGCCAGCAGGGGGTGTGCTTCAAACAAACAAGGATCCCCGTGAATGCAATATCTACAGTAATAATGCTTTCTTTCCCACCAAGATGTTTCACTTAACACTATTAAAATAACGTTTAGGATTAGAAATAGATAACACGATGGTTCAGCGCACTGGCATAAAGATAGTCCTTGATGTATAACCATCAATTGAGCGACTGAAGTTACACAGCACTGAAAAAAAAATGGATGTTACCTAATTTGGTAAAGAAATAGCAGTAAAACCGTCAAGCTCGGAGAGCACCAAAGACCCCACAGTCGTCCTCTTCTTTTTTACACACCCCAGTCCCTTCTAGCGCTGATGCTGTTACTTAGTTGGGTAATGAAATGTCTGCAAGAAAACAAGCAAGCTTGGAGAGCACCCAGGATCCCTATAGTTCAACTTTACGCTACAAATATTCTCTTCTATTGGCAAAATAATCCTGTTGAGTGGCTGGCTATTGGATTGGATTCAGGCCCAAAGAACAAAAACAACAAAAATACAGTAAATATTTTAATTCCTTTTCTCCTCCCAGTTCTAATCCTTGGACTTCACATCCTACTACACACACTTCCCTTATGACCGTTTCCATTTGCACAAATTAATGCCTCCATAAACAACCGGCCCAGAAAAGTGTGAAAAACAAGTGTGTGGAAAACATTTACAGGCAGGTATTTAGTTTACTTTCATTTCTGGCACCCTGAAAAATGGAACTATTTAATAGCACGTCAATAATAAACACTGCTAAAAAATTTCCTTCCAATAAAGTCGTAATATTTTGTCAATTGCTTTAATTCTCAGTTTTACGGCTTGAGGATTTGAGAATGCTGGATTGCTGGCAACAAGCAGGCCTTACGGCTTTTTAATGATAACTGTTAACGTTACTTAAAAAAAATGAAATAAAAGCGGGGGTAGACCTCAGGAAATGATTGTTTAAAGTAGATTGGAAGAAAAAGTTGAACAGGAATTTCCTCCCGAAGAGGACCTTGTCGGAGGGAAAATGCAAATATTATTCAGCGCACACAGGCCACGGGAAGCAGGAAGTTGGTGAGGGAAAGGTCCGATACAGTCTGGCAGGCAAACGGGAGAGGACACACATTTTGCTTATTAGTCATGTTTTTCTTTCCAACGCCA
Organism: Protobothrops mucrosquamatus; assembly: GCF_001527695.2. NCBI lineage: Eukaryota > Metazoa > Chordata > Lepidosauria > Squamata > Viperidae > Protobothrops > Protobothrops mucrosquamatus. The sequence goes on from NW_015390052.1 coordinate 16,978, forward strand.
GGATAAATCGCAAATCCGTGCACTGTAGGAATTCTGCAAAGCACTTTGATCCACTCTCTGCCTCTGACTTAATAGAAAACAACTTCCTTTCACTAGTCTCTCCCCTTCGGAGCAAAGCGTTTTATTGAATTTTTTTTTTACAAATGCACTTTTCTTAAGTCGCAGCAGCACTTAGACCAGTGATGGCAAACCTTTTAGAGACCGAGTGCCCAAACTGCAACCCAAAAGCCACTTATGCATCATCGGGTGCCGGGTGAGTGTGGCCCATAGGGTGGGCGTGGCTGCGGTGGTAATGGCAGACTGGGTGGGACTAAAAAGTTCAATCAATCAATTCCAACTTTGCAAGATCTTTTTTTTTCCCACGAGAATTTGAAATTGATTGATTGAACCTTTTTTTTTTGTACATGGCAGCGGAGGCCTAAAGCGAAAAGGTTTTATAAAACCCAGCTGAAGGCCCAGGACTGGGGCGACGGCGTGCGTGCCCACAGAGAGGGCTCTGAGTGTCGCCTCTGGCACCTGTGCCATAGGTTCGCCACCACTGACTTAGACTTATATACCGCTTCATAGTGCTTCACAGCCCTCTCTAGGCTGTTTACACTGTCAGCAAATTGTCCCCAACAATCTGGGTCCTCATTTTGCTGACCTAAGAAGATGGAAGGCTGAGTCAACCTTGAGCCAGCCAGGATCAAACTGCTGGCAGTCGGCAGAGGAAAGGAAAAGGAAGGAAGGAAGGAAGGAAGGAAGGAAGTTTCTCCGATGCCAAGTCAAACTCATCACTAAAGCAAATGGTAAAAACTTACAAGGAAACAGCATCCTGTCGCAAGCATATGAAGGGAATTGACTGCTGCTTCAGTGAAAATCTGCAAGCTTGACTCTTGACAGCCTCCTGACAGTTGTCAAAATCATTTCATCCCGGCTTGGATTTAACTGCTTAAAACAAATATAGCCTTGGATTTTTATTTTTTTTTTAATTTTTTTTTTAAATGCTGACTTGGGTTTTTATATATGAGTATGCCTTTAGGAGAATTCTTATGCTACATTTTAGAGGCCGCCTCAATTCACTGAGAGAAGGAGAAAAAAAAAGAAACCAACGGGCATAAAAATAAACGGCGGTATTCGAAGTAAATAAAATTACTAGAGATTTCCCAGCACCTCGATTCCCCCCCTCCCTTTAATTTACTCGCCTGAATTTCCCCCTGGTTCTATAACTGCACGTCTTTTTCTTGTTTAGATCCAATTGTAATTCTCCAAAGAACGGACTTCGCCATTGTCATTACATCCATCGGAAGGAATTAAAAACAACAGAATAACAAAAATGTTTTTTTAAAAACAGTAAGAGAGAGCCAGAGAGTGGTTAAGGTACCAGGCTAAAAATTCTAGTCTCACCTTATGTATGAAAGCCAACTGGATGACTTTGGACCAATCACCAGGAGATGGTGAGTTCTAGTCCCAGTTTCATCTTAGGTGTGAAAGCCAGCTGGATGACTTTGGGCCAATCACCAGGAGACAGTGAATTCTAGTCCCACCTTAGGCATGAAAGCCAGCTGGGTGACTTTGAACCCACCTCACAGGATTGTTATGGGGGGAGGAGTAAGAAGATGTATTGGATATGTTCTCCATCTTGAGTTATTTGTAAAAATAATAAAAGCAGGATACAAATAAATAAATAAAAAAGTCCAAAATACAATCACATCAACCTAGGGGATCTGAATACCTTGCAGTTCCCATATGAGAATATTTGGTATAGCCACCAAATATAAAATATAGATTGCTTTCTATCTTCTATATTGCAATCTCTATGGGATAAACCTGACATATGAACACAGGTCACTGCTCGGCCGGTGGGAAAATCAAACGTTAGGATGTTCAGTGCCATCTCCCCAACCCTTCATGATCCTAAGAATTTCCAGGCCGAGTTGGCCATAATAGGAGCCTAAAAATGCATGTTTGGAAATGTGACAAGGATTGTCATCACTCTGAAATAACAAGAGCAAACAATGGAAGTTGGAGAGTTTTGTTGACAGTGGAAACAGCACTAAACGGTGACATTTTCCAGATCATAAAAATGCTCTCAAATTGCTATCTGTGCCTTATCCAAGGTCACCAGCGGAGAAGGGTGAAGCCAAGGATTTAAAGAAGCTGAAATTGCGGAGGAAGCAATCTTGACTGTACAAGAGAAGGGTGTTGTTGTTTTTTAATGTACAAAAGGGTGCAATCCAGAAATAAGCAGACTCAGGTGAATTCTACACGCTCAGCAACGAATCAAAGGCCTGAGATTAGGAATCTTTATTTCAAAGGTGTGGAACAAGAGTGAGATATGAAGAATGCAGTGAACGTTGTGTGGGCCTCACTACTCTTCATACAAACCACATGCTAACACAGGTCCTGAAACACAGGTCCACGGCTAAGCATGTAGGTTGGTTCCAAGTCTCAGATGAAAAACGATGAAGCTATTTCACAGCAGCATTGTATGTCCCACAAGGTCAGAACAATCAGTCCAGGAATGGCAGCTTCCTTAGGTTTATCTTGGGAAAAAGTTGGGCAATTAGTCGTGGTTTAATTCATATTTTGGTGTCAATTACTGAGTGACACTTGATCTGCAAAACTTAACCAGGCTAGCTTTGGTTAGACTGCAAGGGTGGGTGAGATTATTCTACCTTGGACAAGCCTCCAAGACTGATTTTGATAAAGCCCACGATTCCTTTCCCCCATAAAGCAAAAAAAGCATCAACCTTTTTGGCTGTCAAGCATCTCAGGAATTCTTGCTCTTTCATAAAACCTAGCACTCGTATCAACAGGATGCTTTGAAGATGCTCCTAAAACTTCAGAAGCTAAGCTCTGGGTCCATTGTCCAGCCTTGCTGATTGCTGATGGTTGCTAATCACTTTTGCTGCTCTGGCTTATAGCACCATCCCTTGCTAGTCATCCTTATAATATGTAAATGTAGGCCAGGTATAGCAGGCTTGTATAAGAGGCTTCATAGATTTCTGAAGAGGCCTCTGAATTTGATAATAAATATATAAATGCATTAACAGCGGGATAGAATCAAGATCACATGAAGTATTAATACCACTTTACAATGCCTTGGTCAGGCAACACTTGGAATCCTGCATCCAGTGTTGGTCACCACGATGTAAAAAAGATGTTGAGACTCTAGAAAGAGTGCAGAGAAGAGCAACAAAGATGATTAGGGGACTGGAGGCTAAAACATATAAGGAAAGGTTGATGGAATTGGATATGTCTAGTTTAATGAAGAGAAGGACGAGGGGGGACGTGATAGCAGTGTTCCAATATCTCAGGGGCTGCCCCAAAGAAGAGGGAGTCAAGCTATTCTCCAAGGCGCCTGAAGGCAGGACAAGAAGCAACGGATGGCAACTAACCAAGGAGAGAAGCAACCTAGAACTAAGGAGAAACGTCCTGACAGTTAGAACAATTAGCCAGTGGAACAACCTGCCTCCAGAAGTGGTGAATGCGCCAACACTGGAAGTTTTAAAAAAGAAACTGGACAGCCATTTGTCCGAAATGGTATAGGGTTTCCTGCCTGAGTAGGAGGTTGGACTAGATGACCTCCAAGGTCCCTTCCAACTTTATTATTATTATTATTATTATTATTATTATTATTATTATTATTATTATTATTATTATTATTATTATTATTATTAATTATTATTATTATTATTATTATTATTATTATTATTATTATTATTATTATTATTATTATTATTATTATTATTATTATCCTAAACCTAAACCAAGTGGTTTATGTGATCGCTGGGAGTCAACTTGATGACACCTAATAATTCATCCATGCATCCATCCATCCTTCCATCTTTCCACCCTACTTTTCCTTAACATATCTGAGTAGATTGACATGCATAGTAGGCTGAAGCTGTCAGCCCAAGCTTAGAATAATTGAGATTGCAAACCAGATCCCTGGAACTTCTTACACACACAGACTTTGCTTTCCGCCACACACCTGTATTTTTCTGGACGGTAGCCCATTTCAGCATCATGTTTTCCACCATGATTTCCATTTAAATTCCCCACACCCACCCTGAAACCTGGGGAGAAAATAAACGCCTCTTTTATTTTATTTTCTTTGGCTTCGTGTGGTTTTTTTGTTCTCCACCTGGCATCGTTCAAGAAGAGCCAGCCAAGTCCTGCTTCGTGATGATGAACCTGCTTATTTATGTAGGCGGCGTTGTGACATACGGCGGAGTGAAATCTGCTCAGCGGAGCAAAATTGGGGTTTCCATGCTCAGCAAAACAAAATAGTCCTAGCAAGGTCCTGAGAAAGTAAGGAGAGGAAGCAGGAAGAAAGCCGAAACGAAGCTGGCCGGAAACCACCTACCGTCGAGCTTTCTAGGGACTGCAAGCTGGAACAACAAGGAAGATCTGTTTTTTAATAGCCTGAGATGTTGCAGAGATGCACAAAGACAACTGTGCCAAAGACAAGCTGGGTGGAGTAGAGAGAAGTACTGTCTGGACATGAAAACAAGTCAGTGGAGGGAGGTCTAAACCACTGGTTGTTGTTTTTTGCAAGGAATGGAGTTTGAAGGCCGTCAATGAAGGGTTCCAAGTTGGACAACTTTTCCTCTGATATGAGGATTCTTGCTCTAGAGAGAGAATTGGTCTAGACCAGGGGTAGGCAACCTTGGCTCTTTTATGACTCGTGGACTTCAACTCCCAGAATTCCTGAGCCAGCCATGCTGAGGGGAAAGGGAGAGGTTTCCAAGCTGAGCCATGTTGGCTCAGGAATTCTGGGAGTTGAAGTCCACGAGTCATGAAGGGGCCAATGTTTTGCCCATGCTGGCTCAGGAATTCTGGGAGTTGAAGTCATAAAAGAGCCATGGTTGCCTACCCCTGGTCTAGAAGACATCCAAGCTCCATTCTAAAGTTTTCTCTGTTGTGCAACCCAAATGTGGAGCGGGATACGGAAAAAGAGACTATCTTCCTACAGAAGCAACCCCCCCTTTTTTTTATTTATCAGTACTTCTGAATTTATTTTCCGTTTTTTTTTCCCCACTCATGCCTGCAATTTTTTTTGTTGTTGTTGCTGTTGTTGCTAGCTCACGGATGATCACGGGATTACAGGTGGAAAGAAAGGAAGGAAATAGCAAAGCGTACATTTCAAACAATGTAGAGGATCAATGGAGACAAAGAAGAGGATATAATGTTCCAAAGGATAATGGAGATAATTGCCATTTCCTTCCCATCTAATATTTAGCATTCAGAAAAAAGACCCTTTTCCCACCCGTACAATAAATGATTCGTATACAGAATATCTGGCCAATTTTATCCCGAACGGTGGGAATACTAACACCATAATCTATTGTTCCATTATTAAGCGAAAGCGTAAACAGCGTTCCCTTCGAGCAAATCCATTATTCATAAGAAAATGGGTACCAATTGCTGCTAATTACGTGGCTCTCTTCTGCCCAGGTTGTGAAAACTGATTGTGAAAAGTTGATAGGATAAAGGTTAATAATAATAATAATAATAATAATAATAATAATAATAATAATAATAATAATAATAATAATAATAATAATAATAATAATAATAATAATAATAATAATAATAATAAAGTTGGAAGGGACCTTGGAGGTCATCTAGTCCAACCCCCTGCTCAGGTAGGAAACCCTGTACCATTTCAGACAAATGGCTGTCCAGTTTCTTCTTAAAAACTTTCAGTGTTGGAGCATTCATCGCTTCTGGAGGCAGGTTGTTCCACTGGTTAATTGTTCTAACTGTTAGGAAGTTTCTCCTTAGTTCTGGGTTGCTTCTCTCCTTGATCAGTTTCCATCCGTTGCTTCTCCTCCTGCCTTCAGGTGCCTTGGAGAATAGCTTGACCCCCAATTCTTCTTTGGGGCAGCCCCTGAGATACTGGAAGACTGCTATCATGTCCCCCCTCGTCCTTCTCTTCGTTAAACTAGACATACCCAATTCCAGCAACCGTTCCTTATATGCTTTAGCCTCCAGTCCCCTAATCATCTTTGTTGCTCTTCTCTGCCCTCTTTCTAGAGTCTCTAGATTGAAAGAAAATTCTCCACCAGAGGAAGCGATAAAGGGCGAAAGAGACTTTTCTCCCTCCCACAAGCACCCTTTTATCCCTTTGTTTAAAACTTAAGGTTCATTAATAATACAAATTGTTTTCTAAAGGGAGTACTTGAGCAATATAGTTGCAAAGTTTACGCCTAATATCGCGTACCAGACTTTTAACGAAATGTTAAGTGAAACATTAAAAAAAAACAAACCTCATTTTTCCCCCCTTCGAATGATAATCCAACAGGTAAAAATTCTGGTCCTCCAGAAATTCCTGATACAACTCTCAGTATCCTCTCCCACCTTGAGAAAGGTAAAGAGGAAGGAATTTAATTTTCTCACCTCTGGGAGGGCCATAGATTTTTACTCCAGCTATGAAAAATGTCTTTGCCATTGAACGCTCACTGTTTGCAATCTGCTTCCAGGCTCCAGTCTATCATGTGCTGCTATGTTCTTCTCTCTCTCTCTCTCTCTCTCCCTCTCTCTCTCTCTCAATGCTTTATTGACCTGTAATGAAATCTAATTACTGCTCCTAAAATCTGGAAATGAAAACTCCAGTCTATCACGTGCTTCTGTTTTCTTTCTCTTCTGTTTTCTTCTCTCTCTCTCTCTCTCTTTTTTTTAAAAATTGCTTTATTGACCTGTAATGAAATCTAATTACTCCTCCTAAAATCTGGAAATGAAAACATTCAGCCGGCTGAAATAACATGCCATCTCTGTAACAAGTGCTCTTGCTATTAATACTGGCTGTTTATCTTCAGTAATGAGATTGAGAGATTAAACAGCCAGCCGAGCTGGAAAAATACTCAGGGTCTCTATTAGCACCCGAACGTTCCAGGGCTGACAGTTTAACCCATCGCTCCACAAAGCCATTGTCCCGGATGTCATCCAGTTAGGAACAACTTGGGAGAAGAAGAAAGAGAAGAAATAAAGCATAAATCAAGTAGTCCTCAATTTACAACAGATTATTTAGTGACCGTTCAAACGGCGCTGAAAAAAAAGCGATTTAGCACCATCCCCATGGTCACAGAATCAAAATTGGAAACTGACTCATATTTATGACGGTTGCACAGCGACCCAGGGTCATATGATTCCCCTTTTGCAAACTTCTGACAAGCAAAGTCAATGGGGAAGCCAGATTTACTTAATAATAATAATAATAATAATAATAATAATAATAATAATAATAATAATAATAATAATAATAATAATAATAAAAAAGTTGGAAGGGACCTTGGAGGTCATCTAGTCCAACCCCCTGCTCAGGCAGGAAACCCTATACCATTTCGGACAAATGGCTGTCCAGTTTCTTCTTAAAAACTTCCAATGTTGGAGCATTCACCGCTTCTGGAGGCAGGTGGTTCCACTGGTTAATTGTTCTAACTGTCAATTGCAAAAAATGGTAAAATGGGGCAAAACTTACTTAACAACTGTCTCACCTAACAACAGAGGTTTTAGGTGGTCATAAGTTAAGGATTACCTGTATTTCTGCATCTGGGAAACAGAATCCCCGATATGGGAGAATCTCAGAAGGGTATGTCTGGTTGAAAAGAACTAAAAAGTTCGAAATGGCTATTCCAGTTCTCCCTTAATTCTTTGTTAGCAATCCAAATTTTGAATATATATATATATTGGCCTCCAGGATAGCTGTGATTCCAGAATATCTTCCCTTGCATCTAAAACTCATGGAAAGCTGGGTGACCTAACAGTCTGAGAAGCCATAGGGAAATTGTTCTTTTAGCCCTGATTTATGGTGGAAAGTAAAAAAAAGTAGATCTAGCTCTCCTGATCTAACTCAATCCTTCTAATCTTTTTTTAAAAGGAAGATATTTTTAACCACCGCTGTGGTTTTTCTGACTCCTTTGCACTTATTCAGAGTTTCAAAAAACCCCCTCTCTTCTCAATACTTAGTGACTAATCTCAGATATTAAATATTTTGAGGTCTTATTTCCCCCAGGCGTTTTCTAGTCCATGCTAATGGGATAGGAGAGAGACACAGAAAACGAAGGAAAGAAATGGCAAATAAAATAGTACGGAATATTGCCCACTTGGAGGAGATTAAGGAGTTTTGATGAGATGCTTCGCAGCCTCTGCAATTAAGAGTTTGCTTTTCTAATCTCAATATCATAACAAGTGAAGAGAACCGTCATCAACATCTTAAGATCACAAACACCGAAAAGGAAACCAATGTGTTTTGTTTTGGAGAAGGAGAAGGAAAAAAAAGACAACCAGACAACATGCTTTATAAAACACCCACTCACAGTTCCTCACAAAGGGGAAAATTGATGTTCAAATTGACTATTGTCTCACAGGAACCTTGTTCACCCACCTTAGGAAAGGAACTAATATTTTAGAAGCTGGCAAGAAAGCTAGAATTTCAGCAACAACACTAACCCTTTGATCCGTGGGGAGGATGAAGGAGGGATTGAAAAAATAAAAAAAAAATGTCAGAAAGCTCGGAGAGAAAATGCTCTCTTCACAACGAGTGACTAACTGCATCAAAAGAACAGATTAAGTGACTCATTAACAGCCTCCGTTGACTTCATTAGCTCTAGCCCAGGTGACAAACGTTTCAGAAGCTTTGGAAGAAAAACGTAGAGCAGGGGTCTTCAGACTTGGCCCTTTTATAACTTGTGGACTTCAACTCCCAGAATTCCTCAGCCAGCGTGCCTGGCTGGGGAATTCTGGGAGTTGAAGTCCACAAGTCATAAAAGGGCCAAGTGTGAAGACCCCTGATGTAGAGCAAGATTCAGAAAAACATAGCTATTGGGTTTGGTGAGGGGGCTTCCATAGTCATCACCATCAGCCATTCAGTCCCACCCGTCATCACTGTATGGATCAGAAGTCAGAATAACATAGTTGGAAGACACTTGGAGGTCAAACCCCTTGTTCAAGCAGGAGACCCTGTATCAAGTGGCTGTCCAATCTCTTCTTAAATGCCTCCAATGATAGAGCACCCACAATTTCTGAAGGCAAGCCGTTCCACTGATTAATTGTTCTCACCGTCAGGAAGTTTCTCCTTAGCTCTAGGTCGCTTCTCTCCTTGATTAGTTTCCAGCATTATCCTGGGACACCTACAGTATATTTGCCTTCATTCGTAAAGAAAGACACCTTCCACAACACAAAATATGTATTTGCTCCTTCTGTGCCTCCAGGGTGTCATTTCAAGATGATGCTGGAAGCGTCCTTCAAAAAACAAAACAAAACAAAAAATCACATGAGGGAATGGATAACTATAGATTCTTTCTCTGTCTCTGGGATTTCTCGCATCTGCATCCTGCAGTCATTGATACAAAGCAGTATTGACTAATCTATTTTTGACTGTGTTGGTGTCTCTTAGGACTCGGGGAATCGTTGCATAGTTGCTCAAAAGATAATGCTGCAAACTGTCATTTGTTGCCCTTTGGACACCGATGTCCTCTGTTTACACAGCGTGACTCACAAAGGGGGGGGAGCACAGGCGGGAGAAGAGGAGGTGTACGGAGGGAGTAATGAAAGGGAAAGGATGCGAGAGGATGCTTCTGGCTGCAATGCTCTGCTGGAGGAGCACCAGGGAAGCCTCAAACCCACGAGAATGACCGTCCTCTCTCTGTCGGCTGAATCTATTTTATGTAAGGATTAAATGCTGAACGGAGAAGCAAATAGGTTATACTAGAATAACAGCCGTTCTTTCTCTACTGGAAAATATTTCCCGTCTGTGGAAGCCAAGATTTGGGAACCAAATAACAAAAGACTGGAGCCAAGGATTTGTGGGGTTGCACAAATGGAAAGATGGCATTACAAGGCCTGGGAAAAGAAATCAAATCTTTCCTGCTCTGTAATCAGGAGAAACCTTGATTTAATTCCACTGTTCAGTTCATTCCATGAATTCATTATTTATTCTATTCTGAAATGAACAGTTCATCCTGGATGTAGCTTGGACCCAAACAACACAAGGCTCCATACATCACTGTATTCATTGTGTACGTCAGTGGTTGTCAACCGGTGGTCCGCGGACTCCTGGAGGGCCATGATGCCATCACAGGGGGTCAGCGAAGGCTTGATACAGTCTTGTGTTAAGTCTTTGTGGTCTGTGGCCATAGTCCGTGGCCACAAAAGGTATTTAAAGGGGGTCCACGGTGAAGAAAAGGTTGAGAACCACTGATGCACATCATTGTAGAAGAAAAGAGAGGATGCTGGTTGGAAAAAGTAAAACCCAGCATCCCCCTTGTATAATTTACAGCCTCTGTAAATCTGTGTTTTAGTGGAATTACATGGTGGTCTACCACTCCTGAGGTGGACTCAGGATGCCAGCAGCAGTATTAAAAATGGCGGCTTGGTAGCAAACGTTTGAAAAGGGTTCAAAAGTAGAGTGCATGGCTCAGTCTCTTTCTTTGCAAGTTCTTAGGTCCAGTTAGTGTGTGCCAGCTTAGGGTGGACACCTGGTGCCTCCAAAGGGTGCCTCTTATGAAAGATGTGTGAAGAGGCATCTGCCAGGTCTCTTACTCCTTGCGACACTTCAGGTCAATCCTCCCTCCAGCCTGTTGACAGTTGCAACAAATGCTTAAGGACTGTTCTCTTTTGTGATACGAATACGGAGTGCGTCTATGAGAGTACGAATTTGGCTTCGTGTGTAATTAGACAGCAGATATGGTCACATGAATTATGCATCCCACTTTCCCCTAAATCTGTTCCTGGGTAGAGCTGAAGGATGCCATAAAAGCAGAGAAAGGCCACTTGTGAAATAACAATGCAAGATCATTGAAAGAAAACAACAGCGTGACTTTAAAAAGGTCCCAGGTTAGTTTGTTTTGAGGGTGGGTCAATGAGATTTGAAGCTCTCCGCCCATTGAAACATTTCCTTCCATTCTTCTGTTGGGATGTTCTGTCTTCATTGAAAAAAAGTACATCAATCTGGGGAAACACAGACAGGAAAACATCCCAGGTTTTACTCTAACAACCACACTTTATTGAAGCTGTTGGAGATAAAAACAACAACAACATTGTTCTACAATGCTGTGAAAAGCAATTGAGTAGATGGTGAACCTTTGATGGAAATGTATCTTCCAAGAAATGATGGAGAAATGGTGATTTGGTGATCATGACGGAATGTGCGGGAATTGAGAAGGATCTGGAAATTGCTCCCTAATACTTCATAAGTATTAAATGAACAAAATCCTTCAAAGTGGCTGAATACTTTATGAATAAAACTTTCAAGCGATGCATCTAACATGAAATGTATTTAGGATCACAAAATCTTTCTTGAGAAAACTCCCAATTCATAAGATGTTTGCGGGTTGCTTTTTATTACTTGATATATCTTTTTTTTAAAAAATGGGTTGGTGACTCGTATAACCAGATCAGGAGGAAGCTTGCTTTAAAAAACTGTTTCCCTTTGCAAAAACTTTTCTGGTTTCTGGACCGACTTGTTGGGAATTTTGGCATTCTCAGTCATGGTTAAGCTTAGCTAAGCCACCAGCAACTTATTTTAACTACTGACTTCTCTAATCTAATAACACGAGCATAAAATAATAAAAAGGAAGGAAGGGAGGGAGGAGGGAAAAAGGAAGGAAGGATAGAAGGATAGAGGAAGAATAGAAGAATAGAAGGATGGGAGGGAAAAAGGAAGGACGGAAGGATAGAAGAATAGAAGAATAAGAGGGAAAAAGGAAGGAAGGAAGGATAGAAGGGTGGGAGAGAAAAAGGAAGGAAGGAAGGATAGAAGAATAGAAGAATGAGGGGAAAAGGAAGGAAGAAAGGAAGGATAGAAGGATGGGAGGGAAAAAGGAAGGAAGGAAGGATAGAAGAATAGAAGAATGAGGGGAAAAGGAAGGAAGGAAGGAAGGATAGAAGGGTGGGAGAGAAAAAGGAAGGAAGGAAGGAAATAGTACCTCAAAATGCATTTTTTAAAAGAACTAAATTAGACTACTTTTTCTCTTAACACATTCCACAGTCTACAACCAGGAACATTTTTCATTATTTCAGTATTATTTACCTCACCCATCATCAATCTCCCAAAATACAGCCGCAAGCAAACAGCTCACTGTTACCTTGATTTGATGTTCCTGGCAACAGAGATGGGTTGAAAGAAATGAGGGAAGCCAACTTCAAGTCCTTGTCACTTTGAATTACTGCGTAAACTCTGGGGAAGACAAGGTGCCTTTCCCTCATGAAGTTATTAAGAAGCCAGCTGATGGGTCATGAAACGGAGAAGCAGCTGTAACTCAACAATTTCCTTTCCTTTCTGCTATCTCCAGTTTTGGGAAGAAGAAGCCAGACAGAAAGTACAGGGCTGCATATATCACTTAGGATGAATCATTTATTTTTAATCTTTTTAGTCAATTAAAAAAAAAATCCAACACTTATAAGTAAGTATCAAGGGAACAACGACAAGCCCACGGAACAGAGGTTTTGGGCACTACAAAGTAATGAGTCACCCAAGCGGGAGGTTCAACATGTTCAAAGCTGTTTAACCCCATCCTAATACGTTCATGTGTTGGCCCCCAGGATGCAGAATTTGTTAGCTGGGACATTTCTGTGGAAGACACCTCTGCAGGGTTTCTAATAAATTTCCAATACATTTCCAAGTAATTTCTCTCAGTTTGAGCGTGGGCCAGATAGATCTGAAATGTAAACTTGGTGAGATTGAATCGGACAGAAAAAGAGTCTCTTTGGAGAAGGAGTATCTCCTTGTGCATAAGGACTGCCAGCAATGAAAAATAAGAAGAAGAAATTTTAACGAATGTCTAGTTTAATGAAGAGAAGGATGAGGGGGGACATGATAGCAGTGTTCCAATATCTCAGGGGCTGCCCCAAAGAAGAGGGAGTCAAGCTATTCTCCAAGGCGCCTGAAGGCAGGACAAGAAGCAACGGATGGAAACTAACCAAGGAGAGAAGCAACCTAGAACTAAGGAGAAATTTCCTGACAGTTAGAACAATCAACCAATGGAACAACCTGCCTCCAGAAGTGGTGAATGCGCCAACACTGGAAGTTTTTAAGAAGAGACTGGACAGCCATTTGTCCGAAATGGTATAGGGTTTCCTGCCTGAGCAGGGGGTTGGACTAGATGACCTCCAAGGTCCCTTCCAACTTTATCATTATTGTTATTATTATTAGATTTATATGCTAATATGTGTCACCCAAAGCAGACGCTACGAGGCTAAGTGGGGAAGGAAGGATGTTTGAGGTCCTTCCACACTGGAAAGAATTGGTGGTATGAAAGGTTCTTTTCCCACTTCTGAGCCAGGGATTCGACGCTTCAGAAATGTCCTTTTTTCGTGATCAAGGTATCTCCCCTGCCAGGCAAGAGACAATCAAGATGATCAGTTAGAAAAAGAAGCTTTATATTGAGGTGGTTATTATTTGCAGAAATGTTAGAAAAATGTTTATATTTAATTGCTATTTATCAAAATAATAAGAATTGTAAGAATATTATTGGAAGGAGAGAAAATCAAGCAAAACTACTATGCGGACTATAGAATTATAGAAACTAATTGTTACTGATTGTTTTTTTAAGTATAAACCCAGACAACACGCTGTTTACCAAATATTAAGGTGATTATGTTTTTTAAAAAATCAATAAAACATTTTTTTTTAAAAAAAAGAAATGTTCTCTTTTCCATTTGCATTTGCAGTTAGTTCATAACAATGGAGAGGCGGAGACATTTTGGTCCCTAGATAAAACTCTTCTTTTGCAGAATGTATTGGAGAAAGGATCGGAGCTGCTTTACAAGGTTGGCCTCTCTTTCAGAAAGAGATGCTGTGAAATTGTCTGTTGGAAGAACCACTAGGAAGCAAACCTCTACATGGGGGCCCCTTAGTCCTTAGCTCTCCCCCTATCCCCACTCCAATGTCTCGTTAACGTGTCCCTTCCAGAGAGCAAATTTGCAACTCCACCTTGCCCAAGAGGCGCTAAGCCATCTCCAATCAACTTCATTCTTTCTCCAGTCATACCAAGACCTATCAAATCACCAGCCACCGGCAATATAGTGGTCACTATCAGAATGAATAAATCACAGCAAGCTATCACTTGCTTAAGCTTATGCATAAAGAAAATGTTTCTTTTAAAAAGAAAATTAGGAATGAACACACCTAATGAAAAGAAAGAAGGAAGGAAGGAAAGAAAAGAAAAGAAAGAAAGAAAGAAAACAAAGAAAGAAAGAAAGAAAGAAAAAGAAAGAAAGAAAGAAAGAAAGAAAGAAAAAGGAAGGAAGGAAGGAAGGAAAGGAGGGAAGGAAGGAAAGAAAGAAAGAAAGAAAGAAGGAAAGAAGGAGGAAAAAGTACAAGAAAACATAGAAAGTTAAAGAAAAGAAGAAGAAATAAAAAAGTGCAAAACAGTGGCTTCTGATATTCTTCACAGCAGTTGTAAGTACAACTATATTTTAACCTTCTCTCTGAAGTTACGCCATAATACTTTTCTTCCTATAATCTATTCTAAGCACCAAAACTATAAATGACAATTCATTTTTTTAAAAAATATTTATGCAAAAAAGTCCATCAGAGGTTTCCAGTCAGCCATGAACCTAGACAGTGTCTTTTCTCTGATCCAAGAAGTTAGTGTCTCCATCTCAGCAAGATCTATCCATTTCTCCCTCTATTCTCCATCCTGGGTAGTGTCAAAACCAAGGCCTCTTGACTAAAATGGCTTTGCTCCCCTAATGCGCGTTCAGTGAAATCCTCCTCTTAGAATTTGACAGCTGCCTAAATGATTTGCATCACAAGCTTCCTTTAGCAAAGACATTTTTCCGGGACCGAGTGCCCCAAAGTCAAAACCAGGAGGAAGGGGAGACTGACTGACTGAGGGATGTGTACTTATTCCGTCAAGACTTAACCAAGCTGTTGACTGAAGATCCACCATGACAACTCTCAAACACCCCTAGAAGCTCAGTTCAGGGCTACCTCAGAAGCTTTTTGTATAATTGACAACTCTCCAACTATTAGTAATCCAAGTCAGAGGTCAGAATGGAAAGCTAAGATGCTTCTCAATGTCCAGATACGTTAAATACCACGAGGCCAGTCTGAGCTTTCTTATATTGCCAATGACCAACGGGGTAGACCTTTTCTCACACATAAAAGAAGGCATGGGTGAAGATGCGTCTGTTAATCATAGCCTGAGTGAAATGAATAGCTCTTTCTAAAACAAAATTCCACATAGATCTGGGTTCAAAGATCACCCTGAGCTGTTGTGCGTTGAACTGTAGTTTCCTGTCTAAACCCCATTTTGGGGGCGGGGGGCGTTTATACAATATGTTAAGCTCAAATCAAACCAAGTGGGTTGAATCTTAGTCAACAGAACAGTTGACGTTCGTCATGCCATAGAGAGCAATTACATCAGAAACTTTCTCTGCTTCAGATCCAGGTCCTCAGTGCCTTGTCCAAAGCCAGCTGTTTATTTTAATTTATTTAGTAAACCACATTTTTAGCCCGCACTGAATTAAGTCGGTACATCTTCAAGCAGAAGCACAGTATTTGTCTGGTTGTTTTTTAATTATTGTGAGCTGTCCAGGATCACTTAAATGAGATGGCTAGCTATATAAATCAAATCAAATCAAAAATCAAATCAGATCATCAATGTCAATAAAGAAGGAATACAGGAACAGCAAACCAATGGAGATTGGATATCATTGAATTATGGTCCCCCAGCATGCTTAGGAAACATAAGCTTTACTGAAATTTCACTGGTTGACTATTCTTGAGATCCTTCTAGGATGCAAGAAGGCACAAATGAAGAGATGACCCAAAGAACAAATACACAATGCCAGAAGACACAAAACAGGTCCAGAGCAAAAACTAAGAACAGGCCCAACTAAGAGCCTGGAACTTACCTTGTGGCTTTTTTTTTCTTTCAACAATATGTATTAACCAATTCTTATTCTATATTATTTTCCTGGCAGGATTGCTTTTCCTGTGTTTTGAGATCCAAATAAAAAGAATAGCTCCAAGGGTTTTATGCTGTTGTTGTTGTTTTGGACAACTTCCTCAAATTCTGGATGGCTTAATTCAAAGTCTGACAACATTACCAACTCAATCCAATGTCAACGACCCTAAAAAAAAATGATGCTAGAGAATCTAAAAGATTAAAATAGACATCTGAAGACAATAGGGAAACAGTAAAATCGAATGACAGCGTACAAATGTGCTCTTTTACACCAGTCTACTCAAGGATTTGGTCATAAATCAAACAAAGGGACATACAGTTGCTCCATACGAGAAACAAACGGTGTGCAGACAGGTAATTCATTTATGAAAAATGCAATTGTTTGCCAGAAAGAGAAGCTGGCAGAGAGCATGTGATGAATTCGGTGCAATTTTCAGTGAACTCAAAAACAAAAGTCGAAGATGCCTGGGAGGTAAATGCATCATTCAAAATGCTTTTCAGGTGCTAACTCTTTTTTTTGCCTCTTTTTTGAGATTAAAAAGAATACTACATATACAGTACAGATCATTTACTGCGGATATGGAGAAAAATAATACCAAGGTGGTTTAGCAAAATTGGTTTGAGTGCAAAGCATCTCCTTTTTACCTGGAAGAATCGTTGAACCTCTCAACAATTGTTAAAGAACATCAAAGGGTTCTAAGAAGCTGAAATTTAATAGACCTCTAATCCTGATTTGCAGGAATTCTGAAAATTAAAACTTTATAAAACAGACATCAAAGATGCTTGAACAATTCATATATTCACACCAAAGATGTATATATATATAAGAATGTATTCATTAATGGCCTTCAAATATTATCATTATTTATGGGTGCTACAGTTCTTATTTTGTGCTGTTAGTTTTATCCATCGCACAGACCCATTTTGTAGTCTGAGTTGGCTTAGCATGTTCTGTTGTGGCTTGCAGGCATTTTATGGGTTACCATGTTGGGAGAATCCAGACCGTTGTGGTTTATTCAATAAACCATTAATTAGCTTGATGTGAGGCTGGGAGGGCACAGCCAATATTTCTGAGTTTCCAGGAGTGTGCAAACCACAAAATATGAAATCTGATTCTCAAATTTGCCAGTCATTTTGAACCTATTCAATGGATTTATGCAAACAGAGCCAGTTTGGTCTAGTGGTTAAGGCTCCAGGCTAGAAAGTGGGATACTCTGAATTCAAGTCCTACCTTAGCCATGAAAGCCAGCTGGGTGACCTTCGGCCAGTCACCACGAAACTGGGAGTTCTAGTGCTGCCTTAGGTATGTAGGCCAACTAGGGGGACTTTGGGCCAGTCACCAGGAGACCATGAGTTCTAGTCCTGACTTAGTCATGAAAGCCGGCTGGGTGACTTTGGGCCAATCACAAGGAGACTGGGAGTTCTAGTCCCTCCTTAGGCACGAAAGCCAGCTGGGTGACTTTGGGCCAGTCCCTTTCTCTCAGCCCAACTCACCTCACAGGGTTGGTGTTGTGGGGTAAAATAGGAGGAGGAAAGAGTGTTAGATATGTTTGCTGCCTTGAATTATTTGTAGAAATAATAAAGGCGGGATACAAATAAAAGCAAAAAGAGAGGCTGTGAGCCTGTGAAAATGGCCATTGAAGCTTTGAGGCAGCTGAGTTGGTTCGACACGTCGAATCAATTTAGTGCTATATTAGTGTTTTTGCCTCAGTGGCTTTCAGATCGATGCTCGGTGTGGGCCACACTACTTGCTGAAGCGGGCTTTGCTAAATAGTCCACAGATACGGCTTGCTGGGCCCTGCAGTGCCAAAGCCTTCAGAGGCTCAACAGCCAAATGGTTCCAAGATACTTTGATACACAAGAATGAAACAAATCCTACGACAATGTTAGGCTCTGGTGTGTACTTTATCTGTTCTTTGACCGGCGCCTGACTAAAAATAAAAGGGAGAGGCTATCTCTATGTTGCAGATCCAGAGAATGTGGTTTCCTCACGCAAAGGTTGTGTTCATCTAAAGGGAATATAGTCAACTGAGCAAATTGCTATTCAGCTAACCATGGTTTCTCACCTGTGTAAGCACAGCTCTTATGTACCTGCCTTTGCTATTTGACCACGAAGGACAACAGGCAAATACAAGGTTGTCCTGTATAGCTGGAAAAAGATCTTATTTTGGAAGAGCGGCTCTAATTTTTTACTCTTCTATTTCTTTTTTTTAACAAGCAAGTTAAGTTAGAGGGATGTACATATGTGTGTAAGTAAGATGTGTGTAAGATTCTCAGTCATCCAGGCGATTGTCCCAAAGGCGCTTCCCTCCCCCCCCCCAAAATGAACTGGACTTTCTTGTTTTTTTTCTTTGAAACTGCCAAGAAAATCCAGTTGCCTTTGGGAAAAGCATCTTTGGGATTTCAGGAGATTGCCAAGTTGAAATTCCATGGCCCAAAGTGAGGAATGCTGGGAGTTGTAGTTTATTAACATTTGGAGGGCCACATGTTTCTATCCCTGCCATAGATGAGGCGTATGGGTGTTCATTTAAGAGAGTGGATGAGAAGGATGTTTACATAGGCCTGCAGCCAGGAAACCGTGTTGTGCTTTCAACTGATATGATCCTTCAGATGGGGTGGAGATGGGGGGGGGGGTCTTCTGGGTCTTCCCCTGCCTCACTTTCTACGGCAAATGTACAAATCGGCATCTAGCAACTCAGTGGAGGGGGTGGGGGTGGGAGTTGGAGAAAGAGAGAGACAGAGAGAGAAATTGATTTTATGCAAAAGCATGCCATGGCTTTCAAATGCTGTCTCTTTCATTTAAGGTAACGTGATATGATGTATTCCCAGTTATTTTATAATTCGCAGAAAGGTTCCTGGACTGCAGAATAGGCTTAAAGGGAAGCTGAACCTCTGGAGATAGCCCATTGTTAGTAAATCTAATTTGTTTTTAAAGCTCCATAAAACCATTCTCCCATTAAAACCCATCTTGACTCGAAAAATAAACCTCATCAATTTCAAGAGGCCTTTTGCTAACAAGCCAAAATTAGAATTGGAGAGCGGAGGGGGGTGGGGGGATGTAAGATTCCAGTCAGGCAGAGCTGGATAAAATAGATGGAGTTTAGCAGCAGGTAAGCTTAACCAAGATTTGAACTCTGATGCAAGAGGAAAAAAAAGAAAAAAAAGAGAGGTGGCTTTCTAATTTCAATTTTTGGGGTGGAAGAAGTGTGTGTGTGTCAAGGTCTGGATGTCCAGGTGGTATAAATATGAATGGCTTTCTTTTTTCTGTTTTGTTTTGTGGTGGTTTTTTTTTTTTTTTTAACAAGCCACTGAAGTTGCAGAGAAAGATCCTTTAGGATGATAGCAGGGGAGGTTATATATTTGACAGCACCGGGCGACAGGGTTGTGTGTGAGTGTGCGCGAGAGACCGAGAGACAGGGAGAGAATCTAGCAGCAGATGCTTGCTTGGAAGCTGAGCTGAATGACTTGTTTTAAGATCTGACCTCATCCTTTTCCCCCCAGAATGGATTCACCCCACCGCTACAGCGAGTGAGATTCTTCCTCGAGTGGCTGTGGAACTGTGGAAAGACCTGCAAAGACAGGACGAAAAGGAGAGAAGCAAAGTCAGACCTTGGGAAGACATGCTTTTCTATCTGAAGGGATGGAGACCAGCGACTGAGCAACTCAGAAGATAAACAGGATCCTATTTCCTTTTCTTAGAATAACACACACTTTTTTTTTTTGCTTGCTTGCTTTCTGGACTGCCTTTCCTTTTATATATATATATATATAAAAAAACCTTCAGCTTGCCAAGATGTCAGTCTCCGGAAAAAAGGAATTTGATGTGAAACAGATCTTGAGGCTCCGCTGGAGATGGTTTAGCCATCCGTCTCAGAATGCCCCCAGCCCCGGAGTCTGGCTGCAACAGGAAGGATATGAACACCGAGGGACCTCAGTTCAAAACAGGCTGAAGAATCACTCCTGGGACAGGAGTCGGCTGAAAAAGAACAGCAGCCCTCTTCATCCTAACCTCCTGGCGCCAGGACCCAGCCTGACCCCTCTACCCCAGCAGCCGGCTTCTACCTGCCCCCAAGAGAGCCTTCTTCCCACACCTCTGCAGGTAACTGAGGAGACGCCAAGGACAACAGGAAGCCCAGATCTGGCCGAGAAAGGAGAGGGCCACCGAAGCAGCCAGGAGTTACAGATGATTACCGAAGAGGACACCAATGAGTCGGTCAAAAGGTAAGCCTTTTTTGACTTCACCATTCAAACATCTGCAGTTCAAACCCTTGCGCCTAAGAATAACCAGTTTGGTGGGAATCTATCCCGACGTCTTAGGGTAAGATATGTATAGATTAACAGCAGTATGACGACTCAAGATAAAGTACACACGATAAAGTACGCCCCCTCCCAAAAGTCTACACCGAAGTGTCCAACCGTGACAACTTCTTTAGGACCTGTGGACTTCAACTCCCAGGATTTTTCTGGCTGGGGAATTCTGGGAGTTGAAGTCCACAAGTCTTAAAGTTGTCAAGGTTGGACACCCCGGTCTACAGTCTAGAATTGGACTCCAGAACTACAGTGAAGGGAGGGTTTGAAGTCAGGAGAGGAAAAGAGGACGAATTCATGGCTGAGTCACACACACAAAACCTGAAGGGGTGGAATTAAAGCCAGGTATCCAAAGCATTGGCTCTAGAAAAGATGGGCTTTCGACCCAGTTCCTTGCTCTTTAAATGAAACTAAACTGAGTTGAAATACTCACTTCCTCTGTAGCAACGTAAACAAGGCATTAAAAAAAAAGTTGTTTTTTTTGTGCTGTGCAAAATTGGGTTGTGTTTTGTGCCTTGTGTGGGGGGTGGGGTGGGGAATATTCCTGCTTCATCTGTTTCTATCCCTCGCTTCTTCTCATAGCGTTTTCAATAGCTCTACAGAGCATTTGATCTTCGGTAAATAACCCAGCTGCAGATTGTCCTTTGTAGACATTTGAATGAATGGAACACATTGGGATCCTCGGCTCTATAGACGCCGACATATTTACACCTACACAGACTACACACATACGCACTATATTTGTACAGATGCATGTACACTTCCTGCTTTTGATCTTGCTGCAGCTGTCCATTGCCTCATTGATAAAATATAATTAACCTTGAACTGGGCTGAGATACAGCTTTGCAAAGATTTACTGTACTTTCAAACTGTGTTCATTTCCAGGGCAGTTTGTTGTGAGATGACGTTAAGGCTGCTCTCTGTTGCAGAATTGCACACTTAAGTTTGGACTTAGCTTCTTGGAATCAAGTTAAACAGTTCAGGATTCAGTAGGACTTGAAATGTGTGACAGGGCAAACTTAGTGGGGCAACAGCTTTGCTGTTAATGAACAATAAATCCTGTTCAGGATTCTAGTATACCCACAGTTATCTTTGTGCTTCTTTGTTATCCACCTACCAAATCCTATACTAAATTTGAGGGATCAAAAATCTCCCTTTATGGGTATGATAAATGTGCAACTCCATTGTTTTTTTTTTATTATTATTTGACTGTGTTTTTACAGCAGTCTTCTCAACTGTTAGCAAATCAGGATCATTACCTCTGCCCCTCTTTTGATAGTTCACATTTTGCTGGCGAACAGGAAATGTCAGGAAGGGATGAAAACGTGAAATCAAAGATGGATGGATTAGGGTAATTTTTGTCTTCACAAGACCAAACCTTGCAGTCTGTCACAAGCTTGGACAGATAAAAGAAAGTACTTCTACTAGTTCTTCAGGCAAGCTGAAGGAACTCCCTGCCACAAGCCATTAAGATGGCCACTCACTTAGATGGCTTATAAACAGTCAAATTAATGACCAGCTGCTTCATTGATAATTCAATGCATTGTGTAAATCCAGAAAAATGAGTTAGTTCAGTAAGGTGATTGCCTGATGTGAAGGCAGCCAGTGACTTAAACACTAACAAAAATCTTTAATTCAAAGGCAAAATTGGGACATCTTAGACTTCCATGGTATATCGGTGGCAGGGCTGGTGCATGATCCAAGCCAAAACTCTTTTGTTCATGTACGTACCAAAGCTTGGTCCATGATATCGTTCCTATCATCATGCAGGTTAGCCCTCTTGGGTGCCATTTTGCTTTGAATAATCATGAGAAATAGCCACAAAGTTTTGGGTACATAACTGGTTGCTGTGCCTGCAGGATGCTGGGCAACAGAGACGTGTCACTTTATCTTGCAGCGCTGTGGATAACCGTTCATTCTAAATGCTACTTTTATTGCCATTCTGGATGGCTTTGTGGCAGGCAGTTCCAACAGGGTGCAGTAAGTCTTGGTGGAAAGCCTTATGAAGCTTCACGCAGGCAAAATGTTCTGGTGGTTTTAGCAGGTCATCTGAGAATGATGTCATCTGTTTATCCAGAACATCCCTTGAAGTTTTCTTTTGTTCTGAGTCACTTTTCAGGAATTCCCTTTCCCTGTTGGTTTGCCAAAACTGGAGCATTTCCAGGAGAAGTAGAAAAGTAGAAAAACCTGGGAAGTGATCTGACTTTTGAAGAAGTCAGTGAAATCTAAGGCTCGTCTACTTCAATGTTATTTTTTCCCAATCAGAAACCTGTGGGATGTGGACTAAGGAAGCATTGAGGCAACAGTTGTCTCATGGGTCAACCTTTCCACTGTTTCTTCTCAGTTCAAAAGGACAATTAGGAGGTGAAATCCACTAGTGGATTCCTCTACCCCAAAGAAGTAGGAGTTTTCCCACCCATTTCATCCATCGGAAAGCTAGGAGGGTAGAGATGTAGCCATAAAGACGTGAATAAACTTGAGAAGCTTTAATGTCAAACAGACCCAAGATGTTCACGACTAGAGAAGTTCAGATACTGATCAGATGTGTGGATTGTTGCTTCCTGCAGAGAAACCCGTTTAAATTCCAGGTCACATCTGTGTTTTCTGTATAGGTGACATTGAATTGGACCCACAAGCTAATAGAAGCGTAAGCTTATTTTAGGCTCCAGTAATGACTGCTAATCAGCATCCAAATAAGGTCAGGGTTGACTATGCAGAAAATCATTAAATCCTGAATCTGCAGACTAGCAGTACAACACTGAGAAGGTTAAATGCACACGTACCTTACTTTCAGAAAATAATGCTCACGGACCCGTGACAGTTTCAGCTTCTGTTTTCTCCGTGGGGGATGATCAAATCAATAGTTTATTGTGCTTTTATCTATAACAAAAGGGAGGCACGTGAAGAATGTTTATTGAAGTTAGAACACTGACATGCTTTTTAAATTAAAAAAAAAAAAGATCTATTTTTCCCCTTCCCCATTTGGAATAGCAATTGACCAGGAAAACCATCTTGGCTTATTGTCAAAAAATACTTATGATCAGATCTTTAGTTTTCATCAGATGTTCTCAAAAAATCTGGGCAATGAGGTAAAAAGGAAGAGATGATTGTTTCTTTGGAGTCAGCTATACTTATCAGAAAGAGAACCATGAAATATCCATCGCTGTCTGGAAACAGTAATCTTGCCATTGAGAAAGGTATCCCGTATGGCATTAAAACATTCCTTTATATATATATATATATATAAAACAGCACATGCTCTTATGGGTGGCATTAATGGGTTTCACCTATGCCAGAGGTCTTCAAACTTGGCCCTTTTATGACTTGTAGACTTCAACTCCCAGAATTCCTCAGCCAGGCACACTGGCTGAATAATTCTGGGAGTTGAAGTCCACGCTGGCTGAGGAATTCTGGGAGTTGAAGTCCACAAGTCATAAAAGGGCCAAGTTTGAAGACCCCCGACTGATTTAAGACACTGAGATAGTGGTGCAGCTGGTCTCCCAGAGTTGTGGCTGCTGCATTGCTGGAAGTTTTCAAGAAAAGATTGGACGTTCATTTGTCCAGGATGGTATAAGTTCTCCTGCTCGAGACAAGAAGCAATGGATGGAAACTAATCAAGGAGAGAACCGACCTAGAACTAAGGAGAAATTTCCTGACAGTGAGAACAATTAATCAGTGGAACAGCTTCCCTTCAGAAGTTATGGATGCTTCATCCCTGAAGGTTTTTAAGAAAAGACTGGACAGCCACATGTCTGAGATGGTGTAAGGTCTCCTGCTTGAGCAGGGTGTTGGGCTAGAAGACCTCCAAGGTGCCTTCCAGTCCTATGATTCTATGATTCTAGCTGGACACTGAATCCAGTGATTTTCTGCTCTCTATGACTAATAAGCTAGACCTGTGGTGTAAACAGCTGAAGGAGCAGACGGAGCATAGAGAAAGGACAAAAGACTTCATAGGGAGTAGCAGACCTATCTGAAGGGCATATGCTTGCATTGCTAACAGATGGGTTAATTAAGTGGTGAAACTCTTTAATATGTTGAAAGAGAGAAAGAGCTGACAAGGAGCTCTTGCCACAAAGAAGGGCAGGGGTCAACGCATTCTCCAAAGCACCTGAAGGCAGGAGAAGAAACAGTGGATGGAAAATAACCAAGGAGAGAAGCAACCTGGAACTAAGGAGAAATTTCCTGACAGTGAGAACAATTAACCAGTGGAACTTCTTGCCTCCAGAAGTTGTGGGTGCTCCGTCACTGGAGGTTTATAAGAAGAGATTGGACAGACATTTGTCTGGAATGGCATAGGCCTCCTACTTGAGCTGGGGGGTCACACTAGAAGATGTCCAAGGTCCCTTCCAACTCCGTTATTTTGTTATTCTCTTAACTATAAGGACATACAATATTTGGAATGCATAGGATGCTGGCGATCTTCCTTTTGATGCCTAATCATTCATCGGTCCAGCTCGTCCAATCAAGAAGAGAATATGGCTGTGGGGGAAGAGTTTTGGACAAACAGAATCCCCTTCCACCCCATTTTAATGGTTGAACAATGAATGCATAACCATTAGATCCCATGCTGGCTACAGGGAAAGACTTAGTTTGCTGTGTAGCACAATTTCCTTCCTGAACTCATTGCATGCATAGGTGGGCCTGTAGTTGATCTGCAGATTAGAGAGAATATGTAGAAAAATGTTACGCTGGGCAGTTTCCCCAGAAGCACCTTACAGTGGAAATTTCTGCAGCCGCAGGCAGGATGGATGCAAATACTTTGAATACTTGTTTCTTGTCTACCAATCAATCCCAAATTTCAAGCTAGGCAACTTTTTCTAACAACCTTTCTACTACATCCACGCAGCCTTCCTCCCATACCTTGGCTTTCCTTTCCTTCCAGGACCGGGATCTTTCTCAGGACCCGATTTGTAGAACTGATACTCAATTCCCATTGGATGATCCATATTACAATCGATGCATATTACAATCGATGCATATTACAATCGATGCACTGATTGATTGATTGACTGACTGACTGACTGACTGACTGACTGACTGACTGACTGACTGACTGACTGACTTACTTACTTACTTACTTACTTACTTACTTACTTACTTACTTACTTACTTACTTACTTACTTACTTACTTACTTACTTACTTACTTACTTACTTACTTACTTACTTTATGCTATCCATCTCTCCCACAAGGTGAACCTGGGTGGCTTGCAAATGATAAAACACACAAAAATAATTAATAGTTCCTTTCTCTTACAAAATGCAGTCATTCGCATCCTCACTTAAGCCATAGATACTCACTGAGGATGTAACTTCAGATTTTTCTATTTCTGTTTTTTGCTTCTGTTTTTCTGTCCACCTCGTCTCAACAACTAGCATCTTTCTTGCCTAGATATTTCAGATTCACTGTTTCCATGGCCATCCATGCTATTCGTGTTCTATGAAGTTGGTTTCCTAGCCAACCTCATACACTGTTTCTATTAAAAAAAAAAGAAAGTGGCTGGATCTGTCAATATTCTTCCCTTGCAGTTCTTCTTGCTGGAGTCAGAAATGCTTGTTCAAATAACAGAGACAAAAGACAACAGACAAAAGCCAATATATGATCTTTAGTTTACTGTAGGAATTATATTATTTAAACAGAGCAGAACATCTCCTGGACAAAGTAACATTGAGGGTGATATTCTCAACCATGCAGGTCAAGAGAAAGCACTCTATTTTTTTTTTTCTGGGCACATATTTAAGAGCCAGATTGAATATTTATTTATTTATTATTTATTTATTTATAGCCTGCCTTGATTATTTTTTACAAATTACTCAAGGTGGCAAACAACAACAATAAACATGTGAGGTGAATTGGGCTGAGAAAGAGGGATGAACCCAAAGTCACCCAACTGGCCTTGATGCTTAAGATGGAACTAGAGCTCACCATCACGTGGTGATTGGCCCAAATTCACCTGGTGATTGGTCCAAATTCACCTGGTGATTGGTCCAAATTCACTGGCTAAAGTGGGACTAGAATCCTGTCTCTTGGTAATTGGTCCAAAGTCACCTATCTGGCTTTCATGCCTAAGGCAGGACTATAACTCCCTGTCTCCTGGTGTTTGGCTCAAAGTTACCCAGCCAGCTTTCATGCCTAAGGCGGGACTAGAACTCACAGTCTCCAGCTTCCTAGCCCGGTGCTTTAACCACTAAGCCAATTTGCTCTCTATTTATCCTCTAGTTTTCAATTCGAAGTGCTGTTTTGAAAGTAATATTACACTTTTCTGTTTCTTGTATTGCCTTCTGGTGCTTTGGAAAATCTTTGTGGTGGCCCCTCAAATATTGGAACGCTGTTCTCACATCTCCCCTAGTTCTTCTTTTTACTAGACTAGACATACCCAATTCCTGCAACTGTTCTTCATAGTTTTTAGCTTCCAACTCTCTGATCATCTTTGTTGCTCTTCTCTGCACACTTTCCAGAGTCTCAACATCTTTCTTTCCCAGCTGCTTAGTCTGGTGAATCTCCTGTTTGTCTTAAACAAGGGAGGTCCAACATGGAAACAATATGTGTTTATTTTAACTGTTTTCCTCTGTTTAGGATGGAAAAAGAAACATAACAGAAGGACTTTTTTTCCCCCCTTGCCATTTATAGTCAGCAAACCCTTTCGACTTTGCGAATATTTTGTTAACGCTTGGGAAAAACAACTTTTTGGGAAAGATTCTGCAGACCACAAATGTAAAGACAATCCAGTGCCTGCAGGAAGAGCAAGTGGGTCAAAATGGTGTTTGGGCCGGGCTGGATTTCAATCAACAGGCAACTGTACACTCATTTTCAGAAAAACTTAAAACAGTTTATAGAAATGCAGTCTAAAAGCACTTAGGTAAGCATTAATGGACAATTGAAGGTTCTTTGATGGTTGAACCATGCATTTCTAAACTATTTATAGGAGACTATAAATAAACTATAAATAAAGGAGAACAAGCTATTGGTAAACATGTCCTGGGCTTTAGAAGGTTGTCCTTACTTTGTGTTGTTAGTCAAATAACAGAATATAAGAGTTGGAAGGGACCTGGGAGGTCTTCTAACCCCTACTCAAGCTGAAAACCTTATACCCTTCTGGACTAAAAGCTGTCCAGTCTCTTCTTAAAAACTTCCAGTGTTGGAGCATTCACAACTTCTGGAGGCAGGTTGTTCCACTGGTTAATTGTTCTAACTGTCAGGAAATTTCTCCTTAGTTCTAGGTTGCTTCTCTCCTTGATGAGTTTCCATTCATTCTTGTCATTCCTTCAAGTGTTTTGGACAACTGTTGACCCTCTTTTCTTTGTGGCAGCTCCTTAGATATTGGGACTCTGCTATCATGTCACCCCAGGTCCTTCTATTCATTAAACTAGACACACCCAATTCCTGCAACTGTTCTTCGTATGTTGTAGCCTCCAGTCCCCTAATCATCTTTGTTGCTCTTTTCTGCACTCTTCCTAGTGTTTTAACATATTTCCATGTCTATACTCCAATATTAATGTCTGGTTCTGAGCAATATTGAATTTTAGAAATGTACTTCTATTATTTTTAACTATAATGTACTGCTATTATTTTTAACTGTAGAATCTGTATTTTGTTTTCCCTGTAGGCTCTGTAACCTTCCCAATCAGTTCTGGTGTAAATAAGAATAAATTAACTGTTTAAAAAGACTTGAAAGAACAGGCTTCATGTGAACTACCTCAAAGTTTCATAGGAAATTGACCTGTCACTTAGTTTAATAAATAGTCGGCTGTTATCTTTCTTGGCACCTTAAACTAAACTCAAAAAGTCATGCAGTTCAAGGTTATAAATCTGCAGCTGTAGTAAATGTGTCAAGGAAATTTCATTTTCAATTCCGGTTTTCCAAGTTTGATTCAAATGATGTCAAGTCTGATGGAATTGGCAACCAGGATGGAAGGAAAAGAGAAGTTGTAATACAGTCCAAATAAGATATCCAGGTTTCCAAATTAATTGTTGCGGTTTAAAGTAGGATCCAAACTTGGGCTATGAGAATGTTACTGTATGGTTACACAGAGAATTAGGCTCTGCTTGAGTATATTAAAGCTGATGGACTCTACTGAATTTCTGAGCCAGACTACTTGAGGCATTAATCAAGTCCTGAATTAATCAACCTACGACAGGCATTTTTTTCCATGTAATCATAGGATCCATAAATGAAGGTAACTGTGTTTCTGTGGGTGGGTTGGAAGATAGGTTCAAAAACAGGAGGAGATCATTTTGCCCTTCTTTTGGTTCAAAGGCTTGGTCCTTCTGTGTCTACTCTGCTAAATGTCTCGCCATGCTCTTCTTTGTCCGAGGAGGCTTCAAGGAGAGTCCTTCAGACATTTTATATACATTTAAATTTTGTTTTTTTCCCCTCTCTCCATTAGACTTCCCAGTCTCTCTTACATTTTTTCTCTTTCACTGAAGAGTTGGTTTATCTAAGTGTTTGCGACTATATCATTTAGAAACACACAAAAATTACTATTAAACAGAAGGCCGTTTCTATCTATGATATATCATTCAACCAACTTAGCAGGATAATCGACAATTTACTGAATAAAAAAAAAGAGCTAAAATAACTGTGGCTGGAGCACAATTTATTATTTATTTACAGCATTTCTATCCTCTGGCTCAAAGACTGCAGGTGGGCAACCTTTAAATACAACTCATGAAATAATCATGCTAGCATAACTATTACAATAGTGATATAAAAATAAGGAACAGGTAAAAATATATTTTGATTCACATATATTTTTCCTTTGTTCTGATTCTTGAAATCTAGTCATTATTAAGGTTCTACAAGATTTGGGGAAGAGAAGGGAAGGGAAAGGAAGGAAGGAAGGAAGGAAGGAAGGAAGGATGGATCCTAGAAGAGGAAGGGAGGGAGAAGAGGGTAAGGAAAAGGAAAAGAAAAAGGAAAGGAAAGGATGTGTTGATAATGCAATAAATGGAAGGCTGAAAAAATAAAAATTAATACTGGAGGATGATTATATTTTGAGTCTTTTTACACATCTGCATCTCACTTATCTATACATTTTTAGCAACAAACATTGCATCTGAACTCAAATTTCCTAACAGAAATGAGATCAGCCTTCAGATCATCATAGAACGTCCAGTCTTTTCCTTTCACCTCCAGCCTGCAGCCTTTTTCTGTTTTTCTTATCCCAAATAAAATCACACTTCAGTGTAGATTCAGGCATCTCTCCTTCTGTTCACCAATATTCAAAGCTGCCAATGCCTATTAATTCCAGTCAGTATCTTTTATAATCAGGGCCTGAAGAGTGAATGCAAGCTGTTGAATTGCTAAAATACACAAGTGAGAGAAAAGGA
>NW_015390053.1:0-97180 GCF_001527695.2 Protobothrops mucrosquamatus
AGTAGTCAGTCTTTTGAAAATAGTGATAGCACTTAGACTTATATACTACACAGTGCTTTGTGGCCCTCTCTAAGCAGTTTATGAAGTCAGCATATTTCTCCCAACAATCTGAGTCCTCATTTTACCAATCTTGGAAAGTTGGAAGGCTTAGTGAACTTTGAGCCAGTGAGAATTGAACTGCTGGTAGTTGGCAGAATTAATCTGCAATGCTGCATTCTAACCACTATGCCACTATGGCTCATACCTTTGTAAAATACCTTACACAGTATGTATTTATTTACTGTCTTTAAAAGATTTCTATGGCTACCTATGTTAGAGCACAAGTTTGATTGGCTCATATCAACAATAAAACAGTAAAACTGTAAAGTCATAAAACTGTACATACTGCCAATCAAAAACTAAAAATCTGACACCTCAGTCATCTGCTTAGAATATCTCATTCCCCAGGTTCCCATCACACAATCCAATTACAGGTAGTCCTTGTAAAAAAAAAAAAGGTGCCGGAACTCACACATGTCACACAACCCACCTTGCCTGCCCTACAAGGTTTATCTTTGTAGTTGAAAAAAAAAACCCTTCAATTTTTAGTGTATCTAAAAGATTAGGATTTTGTTCAAGATATGTTAATACTATTAACGTTACCATGCACTGTGTGGCTTTAAATTACAAGAAGGCATTTTATTAATCTTTTGGGACATTTACCACTTGCATACCCATTTATTTTAATGAGTGGAAATGTCAGCTTTCTATGTGGAATGAAATGGCCCAATAAAACAAAATTTGGTTGCTTGTAAAATATTGAATTATTTTAAAGTAGTTGTCAAGGTGGAAAAATTTTAATATGGATATTGACTTGAAACAAATTAAAGGTTGAAACTTTGTCAGTGAACAGATTACTTTTAATTTACCTTTAAGTTAAACCCAATTTAATAAATAGATCTGATTAAACCTCATACTGTAGGTCTACTTTACATCTGACCAATACATAATTAATATATATTATTATTAACAATAATACCTCCAAATCACAAGACATTGGCTTTATTCTTATTCTTCCCCTCTGCAATTTGAATATAAGTATAAAAGACTAAAAAGAGATTTTCATAGACATCCCAGCTTTTGAACTACCCAAAGAACCGAAACAGCAAAGTTTTGCTGTCGGGCAAGCTTCCGTGCCAGCCGCCTTTCTTTCCTCTCGCTTTGCCTCTTTTTAACCTCACACCCCACCTTCTGTAAAGGAAAGCAAAAGACTCACTCACCCTCTCATGAAAGATGGCCTCCATGTTTATGTGTCTTCCACCGCCACCATCAGCTTCCACACCACATGATCCAACCCAGCCAATCAAGCCACACTCTGGTATGATGCTCCGGCGCCTCATGGCTCCTCCTAGAGGAGGCATACAGCACCGGAGGGAACCCCACTCACACCATACCGCCAGCGGGGCATTTTCAAAAACAAACGAGGATAGGAAGGGAAACAATAGGAAAAGAACGCAACTCTGGAAAATCCGTCGAAAAAAGGTGCCTTAACTTTGTTCCGGTGCATTCTATGACAAAAAAAGCCCTGGGCACAAGCATGTAACATATGGCTATTCTAAAAGGAATCATTGTCAAGAAACTCATCTTCCTCCTGCTGAAAATGGTTAATACTGTTTTTCTATCTGGACCAAATACCTCAGAACCAGTGGGTTGCAGGTGAGCACCCCACCTAGACAGTGATGCAAAGCATTTCATCCTCCCAGGTCACTCTATTTTAGATCTCAAAGTGATTATTTTAGAAAAATGACATTTTAACAACATCACTGAATGAGTGAGAGACTCACATACATCAGGCTACCTCAAAAAGTCACAACAGGTTTTTAACATATTACAATTGTAAATGGAAAAGGTACTTGTAGTCTGTCTCACATGTAACTTCATCTGCATTACCAATGTATTTTTCCTCTCTTTTGCACTGCCTCATCCCAATTTAAATCCTTCACCATTCAAGCCATAATGATAGAATGTTTTCCTATTTGGTAAATAGAAAACACAGATATAGATCTCTCCTATGTTTTTAAGTCTGTCGACATTCTTTTGATGGTTTTGGGAATACTCTTATCTATATATCTTATTTATTAGAGAGCTGTGGTGGCACAGTGGTTAGAATGCAATATAACAGGCTAATTCTACCAACTGCCAGCAGTTCGATTCTGATCGGTTCAAGGTTAACTCAGCCTTCCATCCTTCCAAGGTCAGCACAATGAGGACCCAGATTGTTGGGGGCAATATGCTGACTCTATAAAACACTTAGAGTGGACTCTAAAGCACAATGAAGTGGTATATACTGTAAGTCTAAGTGCTATTGCTATATTACCATCATGATTCCTATTTCTGTAAAGTCAGGAATGATGACACAAGGTGATGGATAACCTATAAATTTGGTTAATGCTGATGTATATCTTTCATCTTCATTACTATTCAGGAGAACTTACGTTTCTGCTAGGCATATGAAGAACATGTCTTTGTTTTCCTCTTCTTTCCCCATTCCTTTTTTAAATATGGATTGTGTTATTTTGATTGCTACTATAATAACTGGAACCTCTTGGGAAATGCTTGGGAAATGCTTGGGAAATGATAAGGATTTAAATATACTTGCTCTTTCTATTTCATGTCTTGTGAAGTTGATCAATACATCCATGTATAAACTGAACAATTTAATTTTACAATTTCTGCTTGTTCAGTTGCGTCTAGCTCTGTGCCAAGATGAGCATAATTGTGTCAGGATTATTCATTTTTCTTGTGAGCTTATGCAAACTCATAGGATGATTTTAAAAATCTGGAAATATTTGCCAATATTATTGCGGATGTTCAGGTTGTTATGGGTATGTTTTCCTTTATTACTTTTACAAATTTGCCTGAAGATAGGATAGATGACAGAATCAAGATGGCCGGTTTCTATGTCACTTTTTACATTCTAAAACAGTAATTCAGGAAGGCATTACAAAAATATAAGAGCCATATACTCAGTTTTTCTATCTATGCTCCCCGCTTCTACTTCTTGTAACTCTGTATCAAGAATCTGATTTTTGTATTGAATGATACCAGTACATACAATTGCATTTTTGTTTTCTTTTTCTTTTCTTTAGACGTTCAGTCTCCTTGTACTGGTATTGCTATGTACTTTATATGTCATTTAGGTGACACGTTCAAGAAATGTTTTCTGGTTAAGGTACCAGGCTAGAAAGCAGGAGACCGTGTGTTCAAGTCCCATCTTAGCCATGAAAGCCAACTGGGTGACTTTGGGCCAGTCATTCTCTCTCAGCCCAACTCATCTCGCAGGATTCTTGTTGTGGGGGAAACAGGAGGAGGAAAGTGTGATGGATATGTTTGCCACCTTGAGTTATTTGTGAAAATAATAAAAGTGGGATACAAACAAACAACACCCCCCAAAAAATTGCAAAGCAGGAAGTGTGCTATGTATACCAAGCCTCACAATTGGCCAAATAAAATAGAGATAGGTAGACGGTTCAATTCCAGCTGTCCATCTACCTGTCACTTTGTCCAAGTAAGGGTCCCTGCCAGGTATCAGCCCTAAAGACATAGTTTGTGCACAACGGGAGATCAGGAGTACTGGAAGCTACTCTATTAGATATGGCAACAAGTTGATGGCACAGAAAGCTGCATGTCAAGCTGCCCACCTCTGAGTTTCAGGTCTGCTTAAGGAACCAAAGAGGAAGCCTCTGCAGGAGGAGCAAGCATTCAATTCAGGTAATCTATAAGTAACAAAAATGGTGAATTTAAAACATACATTTTGTCAAGTTTTCAATTCCTGGTACTAGCTAGCTACGGTGTATATTTAGAATTGTAATAGTGGCTTTTTAGCAGAGAGAAAGAACAGATACCACAACCTAAGTGATATTTACCAACAGTTGAACATACCCATCTTATATAGAAGGTGATGCATATTTCTTGCAATAGATTTTCTTTTTCTTCCAGGTTAGACATGAGTCCAAGCTAATTATAGTGAAGTCTCTTGCGTCATTACCTCCTGATAAGGGAACAACAGGGACACCAAAGACAGAGAGGAAGTTTCTATTTGGAAGTGTGGGAAGTTTGCAAATACAGTCTAGAATTTCCAGGCATAATTCTTCCCTATAAGCAGGCAGCGTTAAAGCATTTGTGGGCAACTGAGCATACTCTGTTATTAAGTCATCTCCCAGCTTGTCCAGTTCCCGTGAATGTGATTGTTGAGGACTGTCCCAGTAGGGTTTTCTCCTTGATTTTTTTATTCTATTCTGCAAATTTTGCCTCTGCCATATTAGATGAGAATGTTACAAAGAAAGCCTATATAATTTGCAGTTCCCTAACACTCTTTGTCATGGGCATCTCTAGTTCTGTTGCCTACTGCTGTTCTGCCTTACAACAGAAGTATAATTAGCAGTGGCAAAAGGTGGAGAGAAGTGCAAATTAAATAGGTCTTATTTATATGCTAAGTTCTATCTTAACAATCCATATAGCATTTGCTATTTTAAAATAAACTATTGTTAACATGCTATTTTCTTAATAAAGGGTCATAGTAAGTGGATCCTTTTGAATATCTTCCTGAAAGGACTTTTTTTAAAATTTGTATCCCGCCTTTATTATTTTTACAAGTAACTCAAGGTAGTGAACATATGCAACACAAATTCCTCCTATTTTCCCCACAATAAGGGAAGGTGGGAGGTGAGTAGGGCTGAGACAGAGTGATTGACCCAACGTCATCCAGCCAGCTTTTATGGCTAAGTAGAACTAGAACATATGAGGAGTTTATAGATCATGCCAACCATCTCCAATGTATCAAGCAACCATGATGATGGACATCTAAATGTAAATCTTTCTCTGGGAATCACTACTACCCTTTTGCAAAGACATCAGTGGGTGTCCATTTTACATGTGTAGGACCGTGTAACAACATGACTACCAAATGAGTACTAAATCTTTAGCAACATCTTAATTCCTAGTTGTCACAAAGAGTTATTAACTGATATCTGGATTGTATCACTTCAGAAGGTGAGAAGAATCCTGCAATTGAATACTCCTCTAGAAAAAAAAATACTCTGCACAGTAAACAGAAGGTGAGGGAGAAAAATTATAAAAGCCTATCTTTCCACATGTAGAAACTTTTATGCAGAAACATTATATCATAAGTATTCCAATCACAGTATAAACTATGGTCCAGTTTAATCCAGATAGATGCTTATTTTTCATGTCAACTGTTTTTTGTGGGAACAAGGCATAAAATTAACCTTAGTTATATAATAAGATCTATCTAAAGAGATTTTTGGGAAGTTCAGTCTTATTTATATCCAAATGCTATCTCCATTTGTAATATATCCATTCCTTTCCTCTATTTTAAGAAAGGGGGCTTGTTTTTCCTATCTCTTAAGGAGGGGAAAAATAATATAACTCTTGAATGGCAGGACTAGAAAGTTAAAACCAATACATACTAAATGAGCATAGGAAAGTGTAAACACTGTCTCCTAACTACTAGTTCTTAACAAGGCCTTCATTGTGGTTGCAATAATATCTGGCACACAAACATTTCTTTGGGGAAACTGTTTGCTCCATTATAGGCTTCTCTTAATAACTGTTGTTATCCAGGCAATCAGGCACTCCGACACAGGGAAGACTGATGGCTGTGAAATGATTAAACATAAAAGCTGCTATAATACCCAGAGTGTTTTGGAGTGAGGCAGCTATGACAAATCCCAAAACAGCAAAAACATCCAAAGAGTATTGGCTGGTGGGGACCAGAAGACAAGCTTTTTCTGCAGTGGCCCCTGCTCTATGGACCATCCTCCATTTGGAGATTAAAATGGCCCCAACACTTCTTAGCCTTTCATAAGGCCCTAAAATCTGGCTTTGTTCCCATGTCCAGGGCGCTGTTTCCTGGCTATATTGCTAACTGACCAAATATCTTCTCCTATGTATATTAATATGGATGTTTTTAGTTTTTTTTAGTATATTTTTTAAATTGTAAGCTGCCCAGAGTGATTGACTGAGATGGGCAGCTATAGAAATTGAATGAATGAATGAATGAATACCTTTTATCAATATAATTTGTATGCTGCATATAAATCATCCATTTCTTAACTTGGTCTAATGTATAATTTAATGCCCTTTTAATGTAACTTTAAAATCAATGTATTTATTGTCATTGATGGTGAGCTGAGATAATTGTTTAGAATGAATGTAAGTGTTTTTACAGACATTTCCATTTTTGCATAATATGCTGATATACAATCAGTTTTTCTATGTAAAAAGATGAGTAGTTTTCAGAAAATATAAAATCTGTTACATGATTTTGCCTTCTTGTAAGATAATACACTCCAAAAAGAAATGGGCTGGGTTATTCATGGTACAAATAAACAAATCAAACATATAAACATGACAGAATGAAATATTCCCATTAAAAAAGCAGGATGGAAGCGATCCATTAATAGATTTGCTGGAGGCAAAAAGGTGCCTATAGACTTCCAAATGCCATTCAGAGGATTGATCTTAAATTTCCGAGCCTTCCTATTTTGCTGCAATTCTGCAACATAGGAGGCAATCTCTTCACTGGAGGAAATTCTTGTTTCCCATCTGGAACTTGGGCTTCAATTAACTATTACTCTATGAATATAATGTACTTGTCCCTTCCCCTACTAAAATTTTAGTATCTTCTTAATGGAGCTTCCAGTATCCTAGTCTTTGTCTATACATAGCAGATACATTTGACATTGTCAATTGGTTCTTGCTGACATATTATACAGAGTTTGGACTGTCTCCCAGATCACAGGGTTTGCCAATATGAGCATATCAAACATTTCATATGGCAGGAGAAAGCACCCCTAGTTCTTAGAGCATATTTGGATTCACAGCTAAAGAAGATTCACAGGCACTTTTCGTTTGAATGAGTGACATGCTCTTGGGACATTTTTGTTGAGGTTTGAACATGAGCATCTTCAATATTTATATATGCTCTTTAACAAAAATCTGGTTTGATGGTTTCCAACCTAAAGTTCTTACAGCCTGAATTAGATACAGGAAAATGACAGAAAAAGGAGATGAAATAGAGGCATCATTGCTGTTTGATATTTTAAACATTTAAAAAATATTTTAAAATGATAATGGATGGCTCTCTTTCATCATGATCTCTTTTTTTCTTGCAAGCTAATTTGTTTACTATTCTAATAAGGTATTTGTTACAACTTCAAAATAAAATCTAAGATTCATTATGGATTTATTAATGGTAGGAAATCCATGGACTGCACTCAATATGAGTTTATGCAGTTAGGGATTTCCTTGCTTTCTTATCCTTTGCATCCTCCTGTGGGATTCTCAGATTTGATTTGGAAGTTTTCTGAATCATCCAGAGCAGATACGTGTAGGAATTGCAAGAGAGAGACAGCAAGAGATTCCAATATGTTAGCATTTTAATTTGTACTGGTGGTCAATTGTAATGGGATATAATCCAAATGTTACAATTCTACATATTATTAATTCTGATGAAACAAGCTAACTAAGTGTAATTTTAATTAAGAATTCTTAATTGATTAAGCTATATCTGATTAGTGTTGAGCAAGGACTTATCATCGGGATGTGTTTTCCTTTTCTTTGTGTAAGTCACATATAGGTTTGTTATCCTTGGCTATCAGAGAATAACTCCTCTCAGGGGAGAGGAGTTATAAATAAATGCTTAGTGATTCTTTCTTCCAGATGTGAAGATTCTTGCTGTCCTTGTGGGTGCTAGGCAGGATCCAAAGGTTTATGGTCACTGTCACAGCATTCAGCAATGATACATTGCTTCCCTGAGCTATTATTCTGTCCTGTTAATCTGATTTCCTTTATTGATGTCTCTGTGCTGGGGATGATTATCCATTGATAGCAAGTAGTGCAGGACATCAATAAGTCTTTATATTCATGTTTATATCTGACATATGAATGGGTTTCACCTAACCATAGGTCTTCATGTCTATCAATACTGTTATGTATCCTGTGGAAGAGAAAGAAGAGTTGATGAAAGGAATGTTTGAGAAGTGTTGGATAAATATTTGAAGCACTACAGATTTTGACTTGCAAATGTGTGCTACTCTTAGCTGAATTCTACCTTTCTTTACTGCCAATGGAAGGGCAGTTTGCAGGCCACTAAGACAGAGAATTTTGGCTATAATTCCAGGACACAGGGTTAAGGATCAATATTGTTGAACCACACCTCTTGGTATCTTAAAATTTAGGTTCCAAAAATCAGCAATTTGATATCCCAGGTTTAACAACCCAATTCCATAGAAAGATAATGGCAAGCAATTATTTCCCCTAGTGTGTGCCCTTAGACACACTTAAATTACACCTTCATATTGAATATGTTTCTGCTTCATCCTCCTTGAGATGGTTAAAAGTCAAATCATCTTTAACAGAAAATATGTGCAGTGATGCAATTCTGTAAGAAAATGTAGGGCGTATATTAGGCTCCCCTGACAAGGATGTAGAGGGAAATCGCTTCAGCATCTATAGTGTTCGAAAACTATAGTGCAGTCATTCCTGAGGCCTTCTTATATAAAGAGGTGAAAAAGGTGATTAAAATGCATTAGTGCTTGATCTGTCCTGTGCTCTGCTTTCAACAATCTACGACTCTTGGTCTCAGTTGCTTGTGAAATGAAATACATTTATGAGTTTGCCCTTTTCTGATTATTTGGAATGGGTCAATCACTATAAAATAGTCTGTCAAGATCCAGGGAATTTGATGCAGTCCTATCTATATCTTATCCTTCAATTTAGTGGGTTTATTTTAAAGTAAGTGGGTGTAGGTCATCTTAATGTTCTTTCAGCACTATAGATGTTTCCTATACGGGCAATTTCATTTGGAACAGTTAAACATCCTGTAGATTTATATGTGATTGGCAAGTTATCTTACATTAGTGATATTAACTGTAAAGATATCTGTGGTCTCTTTTAAAAAAACAGATGCTGTTCCTTTCCCTGTCCATCTCAAAATTATGATATATAAAAAGGACAGATTAATTTTTTCTACCATTCTGCTTCCTTGCTATCATATGGTCCATAGCACCTTTGTAGATAAGGTGAGGAGAGGGTATTTTGACAAGGAAAATTGCAGAGTGAAGGGTTAAACATCACGTCTTCTGATGCCACACTCAATTTGAAGGACTTGTATTTTCATTTTTAAAATAAATATACCCAGCCAGTTAATGACTTTAACAAAATGCATAATTTGCTCTGGGAGGCAGGAATCTGGGTGCTAAATTGGGGGAGGGAGAAGAGAGAGAGAAATGTGCTTCCCCCCCTCCCTGTAGTTAGCAAGAAGGGGGAACGCACAAAATCTTTGGGAATCCAATCCAAGATATGCTACCTGCCTATAGGAATGTATGCTTTGCTTCTGTATCTGAACATGAGGAAAATATTATAAAGATGCTTTCCACTTAAAGCTCTCTATTGCTTTCACTTAAAGCAAGCTAAAATTTCTAGTTTTACAGGGGTGAGATGGATGGTGTAGAAATTTCATAAATGAATGAATGAATGAATGAATAAATAAATAAATAAATAAATAAATAAATAAATAAATAAATAAATAAAATCTGACCCTGAAATATCTCACTTGTTCAGAGGAAAGGGAGGCATTTTGGGGGATGTATGGGATACTATTGAGGTATCAAACACTTGGGAAGCATTGTATTTCATTTAGCAAGAATAGCAAATATATCACTGTATATCTCTCATATATATCTCCCATTGTATATCCCTCATTCATATTTATGAAATTAATTTCAATAGATTAAGTTCTTTTCATGCGGAATGCAACGGGACTAAAGTATTGTTTTTCACAATTTAAGTGTGATATTTTCAATAGCTCTCTCCTGTATTTCATTGTTTTGATTAGCAGATTTCTTGTATACTTAATAATTTTGGTTTATATTATGTAGATAGTTCTAAAATAGTAGCTAGAAGCACATTGACTTAATTACAGTGTTTTTGATTGTACGGTCTAAAAAAATCTTAGCTTCTCTGCAATCAGGTTGGAAATTTGTTACCTGAGATTAGAGAAGTGACAGACAGGCAGTTGCTTCAGAGAAGTAACTGGAATTTAAATAACCAGAAAGTTCTGGCTTGTAGCCTACTCCCCCTCCAACCCTTACAATACCCCCTCCACCTTCCATTAATACACTTGGAGTTCTGCCTTTAGGAACACTCTACTCCTGGAGCTTTTAGTTGTTCATGGATCTGGTTAAGCAAAGCAGTAGGAGGATCTGTTGTTCATCAGTTTTGACATCCAGTAGATGTCATTGCAGCAAAAGGGATTATCCATCAAAGAATTTTGGGAAGATTTGTCAAAGTGGGGGAGGGGTGGGGAACAGGAAACCCAAGTTGAAACGTATGATTTTGAAAAAGTGTAAAGGATTCCTTTTCTAACACTGGGATTTCTCCAAACATCAAAGAGGCAATTCCTCATAGTCAAGCTCATATTTTTTAAAATGTTTGTATTCACTTGGGGGAAGAGAAGAGAAAAATATTTGAAAACGTATAGATTTTAAATGTGCCCTGTACAGAACATAAAGAACAAAAGGGAACTCTTCATCTATTATTACAAACTTGGACCTGTATTTGACTGTTGTCATGGGTTGGATCAAGGCCAATAAACTGGAGCTGACCTCCAACAAGATTATCCCAATTTATCCCCAAGATTATCCAACTGAGGTTGCTGGCTCAGAGGATAGAGAATTAGATAGGTAATCCAAGTGACATCAGCAGTCCCCAGAACACACATGACATCTGACCTAAATTGTTTACACTGACTGGACAATATTCAGAGCTTTTAAAGATTTAGGCTATCTTCCAGATTTGCAGAATGCGAAGCTATTTTAATGTCTGACAAATGGAAGAGATTAATTATGTGGAGACATTGTATGGGGTCTTCTGTGTGGTGGCCCCACAGCCTTAGAATGCTACAGGTGCTACAGGCTGACTGCTACTTTTGCTTTTGAGTTTTAACATCCAGAACTTCTCCTATTCCTTTTGTACTTTAAGCATTTGTTATATGATTATTGTATACTTAAATTAAATTAACTTAGTCATTACTTTATTTGACTTACCTTATTTATTTCATGGATTTGTAACCAATCCTGAGATCAACTGGGTAATGAAGAAACAATACATATTTGTATAAATATATTAACTAGATAAAATATTGATAAAATAGGTTAAGATTATGAATTAAAGTATTGTATGTAGACTTCCAGGGAGAGGGAGAGAAAGAAACAGAAAGACATCTCACATGATATTGATAAAGTACTTCTTGACCATTTTAATTACTCTATCTAATGTATCCTTGGTAAGAAGATATATGACCTGTTTAATCATATTTTAAGCCCAGCATGCCTTTTTACTACTGTAGCATTTGTTGCTATGACTCCCAGTGATCAACAGCATGGTTGCAGTAAAACATGTTAACAAGAAAGAGAGAGAAGAAAAGAACCTAACTTTGCTTTGCTAAATAAATCATAAACAAGAGGGTATTCTAAGTTCAGGGCAAATGTGGTAGGGAGGGAAGAGTTACTTTTCTATCTGCTTTGGAATTTCTTATATGTTGTATGCAATCATTTGAATGGCTTGAATCCAGTGGTGAGATTCAGCCGATTCGCATCACTTCAGCATAATCAGTAACTAATTTTTTTGTTGCCCAGGCCCAGAACGGACTTCTGGAAGCGGCATCCACACAGAGAACCGGACGTTCACATATTTGAATCCCACCACAGCTTGAACCATGTTCCAACTGGCCTTTTTCACAATAGAGGCTGCAGTAGCTCTTTGCCCCTTTTCCTTGACTAAGAGCCTGAAAGGTCTAGTTCTGTATCTGAAGGTGTAGATGTGAGCTGATGTATGGTATTTAGCTGAAGCCATCTTCAAGACGGTTTTCAATGTCATCTGATTGAGCAAGTGTCTGGGTTGGAAAATAGCTATTCAGAAAAAAATATTTTGGAATTAAAAAGATGAGGCACAGTAGCCAAGGAATGGAGCTGCTGGTACTTTGTGATGGAAAGAAAATAGAGAAAACCATGCTTAAAAAACAGCTGTAAATCAACTTACATATCTGTGAAACCTCAATTGATGGAGAAAACCAGTGATAAGCACTGGTGACAAAACGTGGAAAGATAGAGAACTGTAAAAATCCCATAAATTTTGATACAAGATATATATCCATAATGGTAAAGGTTTCTCCTGTCCAGTTGTGTCCGACTTTAGGGGGT
Organism: Protobothrops mucrosquamatus; assembly: GCF_001527695.2. Classification (NCBI taxonomy): domain Eukaryota; kingdom Metazoa; phylum Chordata; class Lepidosauria; order Squamata; family Viperidae; genus Protobothrops; species Protobothrops mucrosquamatus. The sequence continues at coordinate 12,264 of NW_015390053.1, forward strand.
GCTACTCATCTCTGTTTCTTAGCCAAGGGAACCAGCTTTGTCCAAAGATGCTTCCATGGTCATGTGGCCAACATGACTATGCTCCAAGGTGCATGGAAGGCTATTACCCTCCCACCAAAGTGGTACCTATTTGCATGCTTTCAAATTTCTAGGAACTGGGGTGAATAATGGGAACTCACCCCATCATGCAGCACTCAAGTCTTGAACTGGGCTGTCAGCTTTGTAGCTGACAACTCAGTGTCTTTAATGGCTAAGCCATTGCTATGTTATAGCTAACATCACTATGACATAGCTATGATGTAACAGGCTCATTTCAGACGTTTAAAGCTTTTAATTAGAAGAAAGTTCCGATTTGTCTACAGAGCTACCATGTTACATGTATTAATCACAATGTCATATATTTGCATTTTTACAAAAGTTTAGTTAATTATCTGCTTTACAAAATACTAGTTTTCAAAACACTCAAAAGTTTTGTTTCTTAAAATGATAGGGTAGCAACTCTAATGTCTGATAGCTAAATTGCGACACGTAATCCTTGACAAAGTAACCATTTGAAATTACAATGGCATTGAAAAAAGTTGACTTATGACCTTTTTCACATGACCGTTGTAGCTTTCCCATTGCCAAATTCAGACGCTTGGCATCTGGGATGTTTTTATGATGGTTGCAGTGTCCCAGGTCACGTGATCACTTTTATAATCTTCTGACCAGCAAAGTCAATGGGGAAACCAAATTCACTTAACAACTGTGTTACTAACTTAACAACTACAGTGAAACCAGATTCGTTTAACAACTATGACAATAAAAGTCGTAAAATGGGAAAAGTTCACTTAACAACTGTCTCATTTAGCAGCAGAAAGATGTTTTGAGCTCAACTGTGGTCATAAGTCGAGAATTACCTGTATATGATACCTTTCAGATATAAAAGATAGGATTTGAATTCTATCTTCGCCATCTAGTATACATATGCCAAACTATTTCTAGATCAGAATAAGGCTTAGTGGGGGAGTAACATCCAATTCTTTAATAACATGCAGTTGTTTTATGCTCAGTCAGAAGTATCTATGATTTTATTGGGAGAAAAGCATAAGATCAATTGATATGAATTGAGTGGAAATTTGGTTTTGGTCCAGTAGCCACGCATGTTGCTTTAATATGATTTAGGAAAGGTTTGTGACAGTCTAAGTAATTGCAGACATCTTCGTTTTTCTTTAGTTTACTTTTCTAGTTTCTTTTTTTTATTTAACATATAAAATACAAAGAAAAAATAGAAATAGGGGATTAAGGGAGGGAAAAGGAAAGGGGAAGAGAAGGTGTGAGGTACAAGGGAAAAGAAAAAAAAGGTGTTGACTTCTGATTCTTTTTAGCACAATACAAAGGAAAAGTTTACTTTTCTAAGTAAGAATCTTACTCTTGTTATTTCTTTATCTCACTGCACATTCAATGAATATGTGGGGTAATTAGTTTTGTAATGAAAATTATGAATTTTGTTTTGAAATAATACTGTGCTGAAAATGTATTATCACTCCACATCATTTCATATCAGCACTGTATGTGGTCATCAAACTGTTGTTCAATCCTTGTAGTTTTCTCCAGTCCTTCTCTATAGAAAGTTGATGGACAGCCATCAAAGAGCACAATTTTCTGATACACTAAAACTATAATATGGTCTTACAGTGAATATAATACTAACTACCTTCCCTGCATTAAAACAACTGAAAATGATGGCTATATTTGTATAGGTAGCATGGTTCTTCCTGCTTTCTGACATCACATCATCCATAGTGGACCTCATGCTTTCTCCTCCCCATTCTAAAAAGTGACCCCTGGCTGCCAAAAAGCTTCATTTCCTTAATAGATACAGAGATACTAATCACAAAACAGTGGGTAATTATTCCATTTTCCCCATTTGAAAGTATTTTCCATTATAAGAAAAGATAGAGTGAAGAAAACATTTGGACTCTTTCTTTAAACTTCAACAATTCTCTTATCAGGACCCTCCCCTTCTTTAACTGCTGTTCAGATTATGATGATGATGATATGATGATGATGATGATGATGATGATGATGATGATGGGATGATGATGATGATGTCTACAACTATGATGATAAAATAGAACAAGGGTGTTTAGACAACTTGATGAGTATCTAATTTGTACTCCAATAATTTTGGAAAGGAGGTTTATGGAAACAGTGTCTCGTGGCTATCTATGTGAGTTGGCCAAAGATTTTAAATTAAAGAGAATATATTAATATTAGAGCAATATGCATTTGATTTGATTTACAGAAAGTTGATAATATACAGGAACAGAAATGAAGCATGTGCCTCCTATATCTCAGTGGTTGTTTTTTTTTTTTTTTAACAGAAAAATATTTCCGGGAAAGATGTTATATCATTCAATTCAATTCAGCTGTGCTCCAAACCATGGCTTAGAAATTTAATCTGAATCTGAAATTTTGTGGAGTCATAATTAGCATTGTGAAGTGTACTTGAGAAGTACAGAACTTTTTGGTCTTTTAGATGGTATGTCAAGAATAATGTTTTAAAAAGTAGTCAAATTAGGATAAAGGGACATGATAGGACAACATTATTAGATGTGTGAGAGACAATCATATTAAAGAATACAATTTGTGACAACTTTTATGCCCTAACTTGGAGTCCATGCATGGACATCCACAATGAAGAAATAACCCAATGAATCTATGCTGATGGACGTTAGCCTTTTAAGCATTTATTTAATAAACGCTAATGCATTATTCTTACTTACTAATTTTAGTGGTGTTCTATTGAAAGTGTATTAATGTGCATATGGGTATATAAAATACAGTTCCTAAATTAAAAGATCATGTCAGATTTTTCTTTTCTGCTCTAGTTTAGCAAATCTTATAAACTATAGAGCAAATAGCAATTATTTCCTGAAACTATGTACATTCTATAGATTGCACACGGCTTTTCCATCATTAGTATCTTATTGATAAAGGGAATTTGTACTCTAGAAAAGCTCTTAACTAAAAGTGCAGTCACTTTATTTTATAAAGGGTGGACTGGGAATCTTTCCTGTGCTGCTTATCCAAGCCAGTATTCTGGCCATAATGATCAATAGTCCATCTCTTAAAATTTAAAACACTTGCCTGATAACTCTAATCCTGCCTTTTAACTAAAATGACTGTCCTAAAACCAGGACATAAGTTTGCTGGAGAATCTTCTTCCAGTTTGCGAAGATTATTTGTAAGATTAAGTTGACCTCCTGACCCCATCTTACACTCTTGGCTTAAAGAATTAAGCTTTTTCCTATAGAAGATAAGGGGAATTGGTAGCAGATCTTCTGTCCTAGCTCATGATTGTTAAAAGATAGATGCTACAGTTGGAATCAATTTGAAACAGCCAAATATTTTAAAAATGTCAAAATGCATTTAAAAAAAAGTAAACATCACCTCTACAATTTATTTCCTGTGCTTTTAATAGAGAAGATTGTAATTTTTGTTTGTCGTCTTAGAATTTGGTGTTACTCTTGCAAAGGTCAGTGGAATTGCCACTATTGCCAGATGTACAGCTAATTTGTTGTGTTCACTACTTGGATTTAATTGCCTTACATGTTTATATTATGGACCCCGAGCCATGATATCAATCCACATTAAGACAATCGTCCTCTTTGAATACAGTTACATGCTTAAATTACAACAAAAAATACAAATGTCATCTTTATCCCTATATTCTGGAGACTCATTTATGGATTGACGTCTATGCCAAATAAAGGGCAGCATTCTGAGAGTCTAAACCAGAGATGTTGATAAGATGGGATGTGCATATCAGGTGTTTTAAAATTAAATAGCTGCCCTGACAGCAGCTGTGGGAATTATTTTTAACACATGAAGTATTTCTATGGGAAGGGGGAGGTGCAGTTTGAGCATGGTCTGGCTTGCCGATCTGAGCCCAAAAGCTTCTTTACCTGTTGCATATGGAAAGTATGCTGGCAAGGAGCCATTCTCTTATCAGCTACATGTATGGTTTCTGTTTTCATCACCTTCTCCAATTCTCTTTAATTTTTTCCAGGGAAACTGGATTTTGTTCTCTGTTGCAATTGACTTCTAGAGTTAGCTCCAGGTTTAAGGGAATCCTGGGCAAAGTTCTCTCTAACTAGCCACTTCCATCCTTGATGGGACTGTTGGGTGTGACCTGTAAGATATGGGAGAAGCAGAAACAGCAGTGCTTCAAGCCACATTCATCTCCACATTACGTGGAATTCAATTTGTAGTAAATTGCTCAGGAAGACAAAACAGCAATTGGTCCTGTTAAGAACATGGCAGCTGCCCAAATAAGTTAGATGTTGAGATAGGGGTATAATGCTGACTTATCCATCTATATTATCTGCAATATTTTGTATTTTTATTTCTAGCTTTTCAGTTTGCAGCAGCATTGTCTTAAAATGACACCATCTTTAGATAAGCTAGTCCTTCGATACTTCACTCTTTGTGACACCAAAACATTCATTGCTGCAAATGTTGTTAAAGAAATAACACAATAGCCTGAACAAATAAGTTCCTAACACTTTGATCCTACTGCTCTCATCTGGCTGCTGGGTTCAAATTATTTAAAAGTTAATTCCACTGAGCAGCACTTTGAGCAAACCACTCTCAAACTAGTATATTTCACAAAACCTTTATGAAGATAATGCAGGATAAATCCTATATATCAGGCCTTTTCAACCTTCTCACCCATTGTACCACTTTTAGGATATGGCAATATCTGAGTACCACCAGTTGCCTAGCAAGGTGTCAAAAACTTGATGACCTCCCCCAAAAAAGGAAAAAAGTGATAAAGTACAGGTAGTCCTCAACTTACAACAATTCGCTTAATGACTGTTCGAAGTTACAATGGCACTGAAAAAAGTGTCCCCCAAGCCACAGCCGAGCAAGACACCTGCCTGCCCACCCGGCGGCGCTCTTCCTCCTGTCCGAGGTTTTCATTGTTGTGAGCATTTCTGTTGAGGATTGGCAGTGGGGTGGGGAGTGTTTGGTTTTTATTCCCCCCATCTGCTGGGTGGTTGCAGCAGGTTTTAGTCACTTCACATGACCCTGGGACCCTGTGACCATCATAAATATGAATCAGTTGCCAAGCATCTGAATATAAATCACAAGACCCTGGAGATGCTGCAACATTCCAGCTGATCGGTGCTTCTTCTGGGCTCAGCAGAAGCTCCAGGATCAGCGCCGAGCTCCAGCTGGAGCCTGGCGCTGATCCTGGTGCTTCCACTGATCCCTGACAGCCCCGAAGAAGCGCCGATCAGCTGGAAAGCGGCACTGATCCTGGCGCTTCCGCTGAGCCCTGACAGCCCTGCAGCTCCAGCCATGTCTCGCTCAGGCTTGTGCGGTACTGCCACTGGTTCAGCTCATTCCCCTCTCCTGCCACCACTTTTCTAGGATGGTCGTGTACCACCTGCCAGGTGCCAATGTACCACAGGTGGTACCCGTACCACTGGTTGAAAAGCCCTGCTATATATGACACACACACCCAAATGCCAATGTAATCAAATTTGATGATGGTGTAATTACCTTATTCATCAAAGTGGGCAGTTATCTTAAAGCTAAAATACATACTTACCCTTTGTAAAAGTCAGGGGGGGAATGGAAGTGTGGGAAAGCCAATTTGATATAATAATTAATATACTGGCCTAGAAATCTGTAAGTTTTAGATCTCTCTTAGACATGAAAGCTTCCTAGGTCAGTCATTCTCTCTCTCTCTCTCTCAGCCCAACCCATCTAATAGGGCTGTTGTGGGGGGAAAATAGGAGGAAGGACTATTAATTTGTTCCATTTTGAGTTATATATGAAAAAAAAGATGGAATAAAATTAACAATAAAAGATCTTCTCTGCAGAGATGTGATTGGGGCCAAGCAAATAGGGCAGGTTATTACTTTAGTTTTTTCTGAGATTTTCCTTTGAAAATTTTGTTACATAAGAGTTCCAGGTTTTAGACACTTGCATCTGAAATATCCTAATGGAAAATCCATAGGTTACTGTTTGGAGCAAGGAAAGAAAGCATAGGGAAAAGGGATAGGGATACAGAGTATATTGTAACATTCCACGCTGAAAGCTTTGTTCCAATTTAAAAGAAGTCTTTCACCAACATTATTTGCATGTGTTGCTTCGTTTGGCCTCTCACAGCTTTTAGACTATGTTTATATTAATAAAATCTGGGTTCTACATAAGGTTGTGACAATATGTTCCGTTTTTGCTTCTGAGGTTGATCTGTAGACCAAATACTTGTGTTGTATCACAAATATACAACAGGTGTTTATTACAAAACGGGGAGAGGGGAGTTTTTCTCCAGGAAGAATTCAGTCTGACCTTGATTGTTTAATTGCAAACAGCAGAAACAAAATGTTTCCTTCTTAGAATCTGGTGTCCTTCACCTTAGAGGTGCAAAACTGCAGTCCTAAAATATGTGCTCACTTGCCTAGATTCCTTTCTTTTTCTCTATACTATGCCTCTACTTTGTAAACTTGTTTTCAGCCTGTTGTTAAAAGTTTGTTTTTATTTGGGATCAAACAGCTTTTTAACTAGTGTAAGTATTTATGAATCCTAACTTTATACCTGCAGCCTAGAAGATCTTGACTTTGAGATTATAAAAGCAGACATGCTTGGTGTGCTTTTTTATTTTTGGACTTTTCCACCAAGATGGTATTATCTATTCACATACTGTATTATCTACAAGCAGATCCCAAGTTAAAATATTCTTATTATTCCTTTACTATTTATTGTGTCTATTCTCCACTGTGCAGCTACAGTGTTTGCACCACCTAAAGGAAAACAAAGAAATTGTTTCTTAGTATAAGAATTTAAGGGGAAAAATGTCTGTTTTCAACCATCTCAATAACCATGTTTTACTATAAGAAGAATGTGCTGTGGCCAATCTTAAATTGTTTTTCTCTGCTCTCTGTTTTCCTCCCTCTGGCATGAGGTTTTAGTAAACTACCTCTAAAATAAAACTGGGATTTGGACAAACATTAGTAGATGATAAATCAGTATTTCATATCAAGTTCGAGCTATGATTTTGTATCCTGTTTTGTTAAAGATGTTCCGTACAGATGCTTAAGTCAGATGAAATTAGAAACTTACTGCAAATTGTTTATTTCCCCCCCCTTAGATACAAAGGAAGATGGTAGATGTTTACTATGCTCTATTTTTCCCCAATGCCCTAAATTTTATTTAAGAAAAGTTTTGACAACCATTTGTCCAGGATGGTATAAATACTCCTGCCTCCCTTGCAGTGCTATGATTCTATGACTCTTTATTGTGAAGTATAATAGCAGCCCTCTCTAAATGGTTTACAGAGTCATCATATTGCCCCCAGCAATCTGCGTCCTCATTTTACCAATCTTGGAAGGATGGAAGGATGAGTCAACCTTGAGCCGGTCAGGATCGAACTCCTGGCAGTCAGCAGAATCAGCCTGCAATACTGCATTCTAACCACTGCAGCACCATGGCTCTTCATGGCACCACCACAACTCAACATATCCATGTGTAATGGAAGAAATATCATTGCACATTTTATAAAAAGCAGCATAAATCCTTACTTGACCATGAACTGGCTAATAATTATTTTAACCTATTTTAATCCAATTACCCATAGTACACTATTAGAGCCTGAATAAGCAGCTGTTTTATGTTACTCTCCACTTGTGCTGCTGTAGCAAAATCAAAAAATAAATCCTAGAATAGCAGTGCCAAAGGATGGGCTCATTTGCTAAGACCAACCTGTTGGAAATTATAGCTGGTTGACACCAGGACACCATTTTCTGCTTTTCTTCACAACATTCCAACCCTATCATTAGTTGAAATAAGTTGGTCCACATAGGGAAAGTTGTATCAATATAAATGCAGATCTAGATGGAAAGGGATAAGTTAGGCAACTACTGCTCCATTCTTGTTCATCCCTAATAATTATGCCATGGCCCATGACTCAGTTATATGATAAATAAAGTTGGCTGTGGAATGAGAAAACTGTTCTAGATTTATTTTATTTTTGCTCTCATTCATCATAACTTAGAATCCCCACCTAACATTATAGAAGGGCAGAAACCACATAATCTACTTTCATTGCTCTTCTACTCCCACTGGGGTTGTTGAGGAGTTTCACAATTAAATTCAGTGGGAGCCTTGTAGAGACAAGAATGGTTTTCCCTCATTGATAAATCTTTTCAATTATTAAGTGTATGGATATATCATCTGGAGATTTCAATAATTCTGACAATGATGATTAGAAAACATTAAGTGGATCTGGAGACATTTTTGGATTCCAGTTAATAATTCTAGATGGTGAATCTTTTTCAGATTGTGGGTTCAGCAGTTTGTGGCTTCAGACCTGTTGTTCAATGGGACAAGCAAGAAAGTTGAAATAAACAGAAGGCAATTAGATGCTTGGTTTTCAAATTGTTTGTATGGGTTTCAGTCTAAAAATATGGATTAGGCAGCAACATATAGCAAAAGATGGAGAACTTGGAGTAACGGTGGAAAATATTTTTTGAGCAACAGTAAAGAAATTATAAAAACAAATTCTTGGCTGGAAGCTTAAAAGGATAGGTTTGGAATGTTATCTGAAAGAATATTACAAGCTCTGAGTTAGTAGTCAAACCTCAGATAAAGCTCTTTGTTTATATCTTACCCATAGCCATTTAAAATGGCTTTCCTAATTGATGCACTGGCAATATTTATCTTAGAGTTTGAGACCTAATCTATCAGTTTAATTAGTTGTTTCTTCATCATCCATTTTAATATCCAGCACTTTACAGATTAAATGTATCTCTGCTAGTCTGCAGAATTTACACACAGGAATTATTTTCTATTTGCAATCCAGCGGAATCCCGCTGAGTTTGACTGGACCGCATATTTAAAACAAGGGTGTTAAAAGTTAACAAGGGGAACTGCTTGAGAAACAAGATTAGGAAGTTGCCACACACCATTCCCTGATTGTTTTGGTTATTTATTAAAAAATATTACTTTATTATTTTACTTGGCATATTTTTGTGCATTGAGATGTTGAGATTGTTTAGGCTTTCTAAGCCACTTGGAGTTAGTGAGTTTACAGTGACACAAAAATATCACAACAATCTGGTTGACAACATCTAACTCCAGCTATTGGAAGGCCTTTGCCCCATTCTCCTTTTTCTTTTGGCTCTCTTACCAGCCTGCTACCTAGAACAGGGCTTTTCAACCAGTGGTACGGGTACCACCTGTGGTACATTGGCACCTGGCAGGTGGTACACGAGCATCCTAGAAAAGTGGTAGGGGAGGAGGGGAATGAGCTGAACTGGTGGCAGCACCGCACAAGCTTGAGTGAGAGATTTCTGGAACTGCAGGGCTGTCAGGCTCAGTGGAAGCGCCAGGATCAGCGCCAGGCTCCAGCTGGAGCTCAGCACTGATCCTAGTGCTTCTGCTGAGCACAGAAGAAGCGCTGATCAGCTGGAATGTTGCAGCATCTCCAGGGTCTTTGATTTACATTCAGATGCTTGGCAACTGATTCATATTTATGACAGTCACTGTGTCCCAGGGTCATGTGAAGTGACCAAAACCTGCTGCAACCACCCAGCAGATGGGGGGGAATAAAAACCAAACACCCCCACCCCACCCCCACTGCCAATCCTCAACAGAAATGCTCACAACAATGAAAACCTCGGACAGAAAGAAGAGCGCCGCCGGGTGGGCAGGCAGGTGTCTTGCTCGGCTGTGGCTTGGAGGGCACTTTTTCAGTGCCATTGTAACTTCGAACAGTCACTAAGCGAACTGTTGTAAGTCGAGGACTACCTGTACTTTATCACTTTTTTCCTTTTTTTTTTTTGGTCATCAGGTTTTTGACACCTTGCTAGGTGACTGGTGGTACCCGGATATTGCCATATCCTAAAAGTGGGACAATGGGTGAAAAGGTTGAAAAGCCCTGACCTAGAAGAAGAGCTGAGATGCAAGGAAGAGACACAATGCTTCCAGGAAGTTTTTTTAAAATCACTAATAGCCCCTAGGCAGGGTAATCAACCTCAGCAAGTGCCCAATTATGCCATCTCCTGATATCAATCCTGTTGACCAAGAATTACAGTCCTTCATTACTTAGCTCAGAAGGGAATAGTCAGTGGCCCAAGAATCATGAGTCATGGTAAATGTCAACTTTCAAACAGCAATGGTGGTTTTCCCCTGGATTTGTAGCAGGAAATGAAAAATGACCACATTCAAATGTGAAAAAATAGGCTGAAAATGTCACCCTGTCACCTTTGTGGAATCCCACCATCACCACCCTACTTACTTTGGCCTTCAGAAGGCAAAACAAGGACAGCAACTATAGTAAGTATGGCTTCTAAGCCGGAAAGGCTTGCTCCTAGTTTACATTGAAAAACTTATTTTCAGGTCAGTTAACTTGGCAGATTGCCTCTTTTTTTCTGGCTATTGTAATTCAGGATCCTGATGATTTCCAAAAATGTCAGAGTATGTAGTACTGGAATAAGACTTGTTTGTTAATGGACTGCAGGAACCAAACTTCTTTTGTGGACTATCAGTGCATGTCAACAATGAATGAGCTCCAGACAGTTAAAACTGCAATGCACAAAGAATGGAAACTTCTTCACCTGACATAGGGTTGTCATTTTTTTTACCTAGCTTTTGTAACTGATTTGAATTGCTCAGGAGAGTAATAAAGTGGAAGAGTTGTAGGAGTAGCCTAACTCATATGAACTTTTTAGTGGGGCTCCATTTTCCTCTGTCTCACAATAAATGATGCTTGTGTTGACAGGCCTTGTAAGATCTGCTATGTTCAAGTAAAAAAGGATCAGTTTAAAAAGTTCAACATTGTTTTCCCACTTCAAACCTAAAAATAAGTCAATTCTTGTTGATCACAGCAGAACTAGAAAGAACCATTTCCAACTCAATCAGTAAAAATGTTTTAGAGGCTTCTCTGATGCTAAAAGCCAGATGTTGCACTATCCAAAGGAAAAGTACAATACAATATTGAAAGCAGTATATTTCAATTTTATATCCTAGTTTCTTTCGTTGAGCTTATTATTTTTAAATGGTTGAAGAGATCCAGTAGCGTATATTAAGGATCTCATGGTAGGCTGGTAGCTAGCTGCAAGAAGATAGTTAGTGAACAGTTATAAATTCTTCGGAGGCACTGATTTCAGCAGATATTTACAAACATAACCTGACTTCTTGAGGATTCCTTCAGGTATGCAAGTCAAAACAGACAACAAACTACTAAGAGAATATCTATCTACCCTGGATGAATACAAATCACCTAGGGCAGATGGCTTACATCTCAAGGTTTTTGAAGGAGCCAACTAACAGATGTAATTTCAGAGCTACTAAATGTAATCTTTCAAGGCTCATGTAACACAGAAGATTGGAAAAGAGCCAATGTGGTTCCAATCTAGGACAAGGAGAAAAAATGGATCCAGGAAAATCTAGCCAATCAGCTAGACATCAATACCTGGAAAAATCCTAGAAAAGATAATCATATGAAGGATCTGTGAGCACCTAGAAACAAGCAACATGATTACTATAAGCCAGCATGGATTTGTTAAAAACAGATCATGCCAGACAAACCTTATTGCCTTTTTTTAATAAAATAACTAAATTAGTGGATCATGAAATGCTGTGGATATAATAGACTTCAGCAATGCATTTGACAAAGTTGACCACAATCTACTTCTTGATAAGTTACAACAATATGGGACAGATAGTCCCACCACTAGATGTGTTCACTATTGGCTGACCAACCACACTTGGCAGATAGTCCTCAATGGAACTACATTTACATGGAATGAAGCATGCAGTGGGGTACTTCAAGGTTCAGTTTTTGGCCCAGTACTGATCAACATTTTCATAAATGATCTAGACAAGGGGATAGAAGGGGAACTCATCAAATTTGCAGACAACACCAAGTTGTGAGGAACAGCTAATACTTTGAAAGAGAGGCTCCAGATCCCGAAGGATCTTGACAGACTTGAGCATTGAGCCCTATCCAACGCAGTTCAATGGTGGAAAGAATGAGGCAGGAAAAACCAAATGCATAGGTATAAAATAGGTGACAACTGGTTCAACAGTAGTAACTGTGAGAGGGATCTAGATGCCTAGTTGCCACCACTTAAGTATGAGCCAACAATGTGCTGCAGCTGCCAAAAAGCTAATGTGGTCCTAGCCTGCCTCAGCAGAAGGATAGCATCAAGACAATGAGAAGTGATAGTACCCTTTCACAGCATTGGTGAGACCATACTTGCAGTACTGTGTCCAGTTCTGGTCACTACTGTATAAAAAAGATGTTAAGACCTTGGATAATGTGCAGAGAAGAGCACCAAAGATGATAAAGAGTCTGGAGATTAAATCATATGATGAAGGGCTGAGGGGCCTAGATATGTTTAGCCTATCAAAGAGTTGGATCATGTAGAAAATGATGCATTTGACCCCTCCCTCGGGCTGAATCTGCTCATTTCCTATAGATCAAGGAGGACATGATAGCTTTTTTCCCAGTACTTGAGAAGCTGTCACAAAGAGGAGAGGATTAACTTACTGTATTCTCTAGGGCAGGGCTGTCAAACTGCCGGCCCTTGGGCCAGATGCATCACGCAGAAGCTGTGCCCACCGCAGCTCTGGCAAGGGGAAAAAAGTTGTGATACGTTGTGAAATGTCACATGACACAGTGAGTTTGACACCCCTGCTCTAGGGCATCAGAGGGCAGGACAAGAAGTAATGGGTGGAAATTTATTAAAGAGAGATCCAACCTAGAAGTAATTTTTTTTGACAATCAAAGCAATTAACCAATGGAATAGCTTGCCTTGTGGAGTTGTGGGTTCTTCATCACTGGAGGTTTTCAAAAATAGTCTGGACAACTACTTGCTATAAGACTCCTGCCTTGAGTATGGGGTCAGACTAGAAGACCTCTGAGGTTCTTTCCATTCCTATGATTCTAAAAGTATTTGGGAGAATTGTATATTACAGCTATACACTACTTTTCTTCCTAAAGTTTTTGGGCATTACACATGCCCCTCCTTATTTCCCCTTTTAAATCCTCCTAACAAAATCCTCTTTTAAGTTATGCAGAACAGATGCCCCAATATCAATGTATAATGCATACAAATACAGTAACCAAGCAAAGATTGGCAACTGGATTCCCTATTGCTTTATATTATGTTTAGCTATTGGCATTTGTTTAATTTCATTAGGGCAAAAGGGCACTATTATACATTCTTTTACCTTGGATAATCCCTTCTCTAAAATAGAACTTTAATGCCATTGTAGCAGTACTGGTATTACAATGAGTCATAATAAAGTAGATCAAAAACCCCTGTTCTATAAACAAGTTTGCAGCTCACCTTTCAAAATATGTGTAAACACAGAAAACCATTATCTCAAAAATTGGTTGGCAGCTGCATTGCTGCCTCAACCCCTCCATTCCCTGTTAGGGAACAAAAAGCCACCCAGCTGCTTGTGCAGATTGACAAACAGTGTTGTTTTCTCAACAAGGCTGGAAGCAGACATAGCAGGACTGATAGCAAGTAGGATCACTAATGCCCTTTTTGGTTTGAGGGCGAAGGAAATATCTCGTAGTTGAATGCCTAACACATGTGCAGATAATTGAGGCCAGGCCAGTCACTGGGCAAGGAGTATTAAAAATAATTAAATTGCAGTCACAATCAGATCATCTCCCTTCCTTTGTGAATCCCCTGCCTGACCTCACTATGGTTTTTGGTGTGGTTCCCATCTTCACACTCAGTTACCACCAAGTTTCACTGTGTTAAAAGTATGGTTTTAAAACCAATTAAGTTGTGAGCAAAGGATGGGGGGAAATTAACCTGAGGAGAAAAGAGAATTCGTTTAAGAAAAAAAATATCAAACTCTAAACATGTCTCCTCTGCATACCCACATTTAGTAAGTGTACATCCCACCAATCATCTACATAGTACACTAGGCTAAAAATCAGGAGAGCATGTATTGTAGTCCTGCCTTAAGCCTCAATGTCAGCTGGGTGCCTTTGGGCCAGTCACTCTCTCTGCCCAACCCACCTCACAGGGTTGTTGCTGTGGAGAAAATAGGAGGAGGAAGGAGTATTGCTATGTTTGTTGCCTTGAATTTAATTCATTCAGTCATTCATCCATTCATTCAGTTTCTATAGCTGCCCAACTCAACCAAGCGACTCTTGGTGTTATTTATAAAAAATAATAAAGATGGGATTCAGAAAAGGTTGTGCATCCACCACAGGAGAGGCAGCAAGCAAGGAAAGAAGGAAAGGACTGAGGAGGAAATTGTGGCAGAGACATTGTGAAATGTAAAGGTGGGGGGGGAGAGAGAGAAGAAAGCAGAGACTGATCCACATTGTTTTGTCAGGGGCTGCAGTGGATGTCACCACTGGCTTTACATTTTACTTTACAGTCCTGGCATAAAGGAATACTAGTCTCTCCCACTTCCAGCATCCATTTGGAAGGCCTCACATTTCCCAGGAAGCCCAGGGGAACAAAAGAGCTTTCAGCTATTCAATTTGCTGCTGTTATCTATCTATCTATCTATCTATCTATCTATCTATCTATCTATCTATCTATCTATCTATCTATCTATCTATCTATCTATCTATCTATCTATCTATCTATCTATCTATCTATCTATCTATCTATCTATCTATCTATCTATCTACTCAATCAAATTTGTGGCCGCCTATCTTACCACCGGTGACTTTGGGTGGTTCAGAGTTTATGGTCGTATCTTAAAAAGTAGGTCCAAAGCAAAGCCTGGTGCTAAGAGCCACTGTCATTTTATACCAGTCCTGAGGGAGGCTAAAGCATGTTCATGTCTTCTTTGAGAAAGCGTTGCAGTTCCACCTTCTATCTGTTAAAAAAAAACACAAACTGTTTACACTAGACGATAAAGAAATAAAATTATATCAAGAACTTGGCTTAAATTTCAACCGATGCTTGAGCAACTGCTTGATCTCTCAGAAATTCAGCTGTTTTCTTTCAGGACTGAGAAGTCCTTCCTGTTCTGAACTCCACCCAGCCCAGCCTCATCATTCAGGGGAAATTTCAGCTATAATTCCTTTGCTTGCAAACCCTACACACACACACACACACATACACAAACACACACACACACCACTGCAAGTCTAATTAGAGTAGAAATTGGCACTGTTATAGGAATGATGAGGTTGACCTTTTATTTTCATAAAGAGGGATAGTTCCTCCCTATATTCCTGAATCGTTTACCATCATTTCAGTTTACTTCTACTTGGCTATTCAGGCTAATTGTTAGTTGAAATGGTGCTACAAACTGGATTTGAAGAGTGTCTCTGGGTATCATCTTTCTAAATTCCATTCCACTGCATTTAATTTAAACTATTAATAATTTTAAAATGTGTTCATGCAATGGAGTAGTCATTTTAGTATTAAAACAGTAGAGAATAGATCCTGAAGCTAGGCACATTGTTATATTCTACCTAATTTGCGAGAGTTAAGGGAATCGAAGGAAAAAATTCTGTAGTAGAAATTGTGGACCCATTTATCCTCTGGACTGACATGGGATTAAGCTATAGGAATATCAGTTTATTGATGGGGTTTTTGGTTTTTAGGTCTAGCAACAAATCCAGATGGGAAATACTAGCAGAAATAGAGCTCAAATGGACTCTGAGAAACACCAGTTTTCCACAAGATTGGATGAACCCTGAGATTTGCAAAAAATAAAATATAAAACTATTACAATCAACACTAAAGGGATAAAACTCCTTCTGCTAAGCCAGGGGTAGGCAACCTTGGCTCTTTTATGAGCCAAGCTGGCTCAGGAATTCTGGGAGTTGAAGTCCACGAGTCATAAAAGAGCCAAGGTTGCCTACCCCTGTGCTAAGCCAACCCAGTTTAGATAAACGTATTGCTGAGGGACTGTAGAGCAAGAGAAGTGGAGGGATGGAGCAGAGGGCAATGGAATCTAATTTCCTGATAGGCTAGCTGGATCCTTGAAGAGGAGCAGAACAATATTTTGTCAGAATAATATTTTGCTGCAGATTTTACTTGTTATATTTGGTAAACAAGCTGCTGTTGCATGTGGCCCTTGAAAAAAGCACCAGCCGTTCTACCCATTTCTAAGCATAGGTGACTCTAAACACAGGCTTCCCAAGGACAAATTATGGAATACGTGACATCGTCTTGATCACCTCAACATTCTTTTAAAAATAACAAACCTTAGAATGGGAGCTGATAAAGAAGAGCAAATCAGCCTTCATGGAAGTCAATTGCAATTTCACTTAATGCAAGGACAAAGGAATTCCACTTTTATCCTCTGAGAAGTCTTGGTATTTAACTCACTGTTTTAATACCTATTTCTGGGCCAAGACAGATTGCTGATGTTGTGCTGTGGAGACACACATTTTTTTTTCAAAGAGATAAAGGTAATACTCATTGTGTCTATATTCAGAGAGGCAAACTGCATGTGGGGAAAATATGCTCTACAATGTATACAGTGCATTGCACTGCCAGCCTTGGCTGTTTAGGGTTTGGTTGTATTGGAATATACATTTATCTAAAGCTGAGTAATTTTATAGATCCATAAAACCTACATTTTCTCTCATGTTCCTATTTTCTTTTTAAGTTAAATACTCAAAGCTAACTAAAACCTGAAAATAAATCTTCAAATACTACCCAAGGCAGAACACGGCTTTTATTACATATCTCTGCAATTAGAATTAATTTACAGCCTTGAGAGCTGAGGTGAAAGGGGGAGAAAGCCGTGGGGGCAGTGAGCAAGCTACTTCTTGGATAAATATACCTAGGTAGGACAAGCAGAGCTTCTCTGTAAATGTTATCTCCTTTATTCAACAAGTACCAAGGTCATTCTTACTGCTACATACCTCAGAATTTTAATTAATGGCCCTGCAGCTGGCGGTACCACCTTGGCTCCTCAGTCCATGTTTTTCTGGTTCCTCTGAGCAGACTTGGATAACATCCCATGACTCGCTTCCCCCGCAGCCGCCTTTCCCCCCCTCCCTTCCCCTTCCCTGCTGCCCTAAAGTGCAAAACAGACTTTAGTAGTCTCTCATGGAGCAATGCCAGCCGTTCACAGAAACCAGAAAAGAAGTTATGTCTATTTCTATTTATATCACTTTATAAAAAGCAACGTGCTGTATTGTTCTCTGGGGGTGAATGTGTACCCATTAGCCTGGCTTTGCTTTATAGTCCATGAGGAGGTGGGTCTCGGTACTGAATGACAGAGCTGCCAGAATTAAAAAGGAAATGAAGGAGACTACAGATGGCAGCTTCCAGTGGGGCTCCCCCGCCGCCCGGCCTTTTCTCTCTTTTCCTTCCATGCAAAATGGGACCTTTTGATTCCTAAAATGAGTTAATTCTAGTTTGTCTTTGGATCAGCAACAGCATTTACTTTTTTAAAGATAAAATGGCCGTTGTAAGGCGCCAGGACTCAGTAAGGATGATTTGAATCAAGTCTGATTGAGTTCAGTTTGGATTCGTACCCAACTGTCATACTACTTTTTGCAATTAAGAAATGGAATAGAGAAAGTGACCAAGAGTTCAGGTCCTGGAACTTTATCTCTTTGCATATTTTGACCTTGAAGCATGGGATGGAGATGGAACTGGAATCTTGCTTGAAAACATAGCTTAAAAATTCTACTAGGGCTGAATCCATAAAAGTATGCAAAATATCAGATACTTTTTTTCCTGTGCAAATTTAGGTAAAATTGATTATTTACACATTAGATCTTTTATCCTACCAGCCCTCCAGATGTGTTGGAAAGATCTTGCTGCTAGGGATTATGGAAGTTATAATCCAATGTATCTGGGAGATAGCAGATTGAAGAGGACTAACTTACAGTGTGACATTGTTCAAGATGGGAGAAGAACGCATGGTTTTGTAATCTTTGTAAATTTCAATGTGTCTCGGGGCTAAAAAGTGAGAAATTTCTTTGCCAATGAGATTTGGAAACAGTTTTTATATGAGGACTTTGGATAGAAGTAATTTATATGTGCCTTAGTACCAATAATAATTGCTACTCCTGCTATTGGTTCATCAATAAAGATGTCCCCAAATACTATTTCCTAACAGAGAATCCTAGACAACATTAGTGATACAAAAATATTTTTATGACATTTACATGGGTAGGTTGTGGGTTCTTGTGGTTATCCCACAAATTATTCGATTAAAATTCCAGAATGAGGAAGTCTAGTATGGTCTCTTAAGTAATATAGTTTGCTGAGGGGTCCTTGGTAGTTTTCTTGTAGACGTTTCATTAACAACCTAGGTAACATCATTAGTACTGTGCATTTGTTTAACCATATGGCCATAGTTATTTTCTGGCATCAAAAACCTTCACCAATTGTGTATGTATCTCCTTTAAAATAAGGTCCAAGAAGTTCCATGGTTCTTAGCCCATTAAGCATGGATACATTTGTAGTCACTTCTAAGTGTAAAGCTTCTATGAACACATAGTACTAAATATTTAGCAAGGCACTGAAATGGAAAAACGTAGGTTTTTCTCTGAAATATCAAAGCAAAGCATTTGTCAATTTAGCAACCATGTTAATAATATATAATATTTCATAAATTGATTTCACTGTTGAAACTTCTCTTCTCTGGAACTGTTGAGAGGGGAAGGCCACAGTGTTATATTATGCCAGAAATGATTTTGGGATCCTGGCTATTGACGTTTTAAAGTTATATTAAGATCGTTGACATGGTGACATGAAGGACATTTCAGGAGTTCCAGCTGTTGTCAAATTCCGGAGGCGTGTGGGACTTTCAGCAGTACTGGTGGTAGGGGTGCAGTGGGGAAGTTCTTCACTTTGGGATCAAAACACCTCAGGATGGGCCCTTGTTTAAATAGTCTGTAAGAACATGGTGTGTGTGGGGGGGAAGAAATACCTCACACTTATTATCATTGTAGGGTTCCCATGGTCACGTGATTGATATTCAGGTGCATCACAACTGACAGGCAATTACAACCATTGCAGTGTCACAGCCAACTTCCAAAAGTGGAGTCAACGGCGAAGAAAATTGCAAGTCATGGTCACTTGTTGTCTTGCTTAATGACTGCATCTCTTAGTAATGAAATTGTTCCATTTGTGGTTATTAAACAAGGACTACCTATTGTAGTTACCAATAGATGGCCTCTTCAGCTGTTATAGAATTTTTAATATCACTTTCTTATGAAATAATATTTTGGTAAAACCTTTTGATATACTTATCTGTTATTGAGTCTACCGTCTAACAATCACAATATGTCTGTAACTGTTTTGACTTGATGTAAATAGCTCTTTGCATAATTCAGCAATACTTTAATTAGAAACTAAGATTTTTTTTATCTTGCAAAATTTAGAACACAAATAAAGCCATATAATCACTATTTGCAGTAAATAACCATGACATTATACAAAGTGTAAGAATATCACCATTTTGGGAGAACTTTTATAGAATAACTTGGAATTTCTTTTGTCTTAGAATTGAAATTCCAAAGGATCTTATATGTGTCCCATGAAATAATAATTAAAAAACCCCTATTCTTAAACATATCTACTAATATATGTGTTCTTTTTTGGGATCTGTGTGTAAAGTTGCATAAATATTCACATTCATTGTTCTTGCTCACTTGATAATATTTAAGGTTACTTAAAAAGGTTTTTGCTTGAGAAACTTTTCAAGCAATGCCAAGACAGCAGATTAAATATTTTTTTCTTGTTTGTAGACAAAAATATATTAAAACAACCAAGGGAGCTATTACTCTTCCACATAATTATTTTTAATGTCTCTTTGGACATGTACAAAATGCCTTGTGGTTCCTCAGGGAGAAGAACAAAAAATGGGGGCAAATACTTTTTGTTTTTACATTTTGCCGAGTGGCTTTTATTAAAACTGGTATTTTTTCTCCACTGGTCAACACCCTCCTTCAAAGAACTCAAAGAGTTTTGAATTCCAATGTATATTAAAACAAACAATAATTGTCTTTAGAAATGCATGGGCACTCTTTTAGGATATATGCCATGTTCTTAGGGCCAGAATATGTAATTAATTTGTAATAAGTAATCTGAAAAAAAATATAATCCTATCTAATGCCTGATAGAAGGCAGAATTTTTGGATCCCAATAGATTGGGCAGATGGAAAGATGAGCTAGCCAAAAGAAAAGTGTACAGACTGAAAATATAAAATCTGATACAGAAGTTTCAGGTTACATAGGTTGGCTGATACATTTGTGGAGAGTGCCCTGTTTGGGAAGCTATGGAAATGTGAGAATGGAAGAAGACATTGAATCATAGGCAAGCTTCGATTTCTAGAGAACTATAATCATGGCTAGGAAAAATAATAAGCTGATAAATGTTAACCATGTCAATAACTGAAGAGAAGAGAATATAGACTGGACAACCATAACAACTGAACCCCTATATAGCAGTATTTTTTTTATAAAGGTGAATGACAGCATGGATTTTTTTAAAAAAGTCATTCAGAAATTATCTTGAATTAAGGGGGATACTGTAGTTAAGTCTGATCAAAATAATTTATGTAAGAAAAGCGAATATTTTTGTGATAAGGAAGATTCAGAAAGAATTGAATAAGATTTTATTAAAACTACTGGCTGCACTTCAGCTATCTGATGAGGGACAAAGGCCCCTTACAGATCATTCTAGAAAGAAGCCCTTCACAGGAACTTCCAGAAATTGAGATAAATGAGTGGAATTTCAAGTATGTTTATATTATCAAAGGTTAACATGCAACAAACATTATCAGATTTGTATTCTTCATCTTCAGACCTAAAACCTTCTCACAAAGCTTGCACATTACAAATTCTACATTATATTAGTATGTAGATACCAATTATGTACTGATTCAGAACAATTCTCAGGTGATACTTACTTACTTACTTACTTACTTACTTACTTACTTACTTACTTACTTACTTACTTACTTACTTACTTACTAAATTTCTACTTCACCTGTCTCACCTAAGTGACTGGGGTGGATTACAACAACACAAAATACCAGATACATACATAAATAAAAACGTTGCTTAAATAACAGTGTTAGAAACTTACAAGTAAAAATAAATCAGATTAAAATTCAAAGGCTAGGAGGTTATCAAGGCAGTTGGAGTGTACTCAGGCCCCTAGCCATCCCCCCCCAACTGCTAATTCGCAAAGCCAGATCTTAACAGAAAATCAGAAGAGTGGGAGGGGCTCACTTCACCTCTGGGGGTAAGATGTTCCATAAGGTGGGGGGGCAACAGCTCAGAAGGCCCTCCTCCTATATTCCAGCTGAAACTTCCTAACTGACTGGATACGCAGCATGTCCTCCCAGCTTAGCTGGGTGGGACAGATTGATCTACTTGATTGGTGATCTACACACCTTCTTAGAGTTAGGAAACTGAAAATATTGGTAATGCTTATTTATTATGTATTAGCTGCTTGCATATAGTTCATCACTCAATAGAGTAAAATAGTAGTGAAATGTAATCCCAGTTATTGAACAGAAGAAAGTGCCATTACTGTACTTTTCATGGTACTGCAGAATCCAGGAAGAGGTTTGCTGGTGAAGCAGCAGACAACAATGATAATAAGCAGTGTGTATATTGTATTTATTGCATGTAAAGTAAGAATGTTGCTTAATGGAAAGACTCAGGCCACTTTATACAGAGCAAATGGATTCCTTTTTCTTCGTAATCCATAAAAAGGACAGTTGATTGCTTTAAAATTAGGGATGAATGAACAAAGAAACTGAGATCACAGAGAGATTAAACAATATTATAAATTCTGAATAATTACATAGCAATGTATGAAGGAAGTGTAATGGTGATTGTTAGGTATAGACAGATATGTACAAATCACAGGGTTTACACCTATTTTTATAGCTTTCTAAAATGAATGCAGTGAGTAGATACAAATGAGGAACTTTATAATCAATGCTTCCATTTTTGTCCAGTAGAGGCAACCCATTGTAAAACCATGATTTTTCTCATTTATTTATTTGAATGAATATATGGTGTGATTTTATTTTCTGCTAGCATCTATTATAATCATTTATGAAAAAAAAAAATATGCCCAACTACTAAGGAAGTTGCACATTTCTATCTCAACCAAGTAGATCTACTATATATTCACAACAGACTGCAATCAAACACAGTATTTGTAAGAAATTAAACCCATATAGGCACTGCTTATTCATGAAACAGTATGAAAGTGAAGTGTATATACATAATATCAAATCCCAGAATGGGATGAGTAAATCATCTCACCCAGAAAAAACTGGCTAAGGAAATCTTAATTGTAGAGAAGATGGACTAGGTGAGGGTGGTAGAGAAGACCAAAAGTGAATCCAATTGTCAGGGAGAAGAGTAGAGCCAGTTATATAGATCAAACAATGCTAACACAAGGCATCAGAGCATGTGGAGAGGTCTGAAGTATGGATAGTTTAATGCCATTTCTCATTAAGAACAACACCTTTATTTTTTCCCCCTCAGAAATCAAAGCATCATGAAATCATATTTACAGTAGTTCCTCCTCTGCAGAGGACATTTATAAAACCCCATGGAAAAGGAAGCACATCCCTAAGGTTGACAACAAAATATGATATTGACAAAATGATCACATATGTGCAATGATACAATTGAGTGCATGTCACAATTTTTCTGTTTGGGTCACAACATCTGATGCAAGCACATCAATTGTGGCTTTTGCTCACATGCCCTTTTGCATTCTTGTTCTCCCTTCAAACATATATGCTTCTCATGTGGTTGTGTCTCTTCTCAATATCTCAATATGGGAGATTCAATAGATAAAGTCACATCCAGTGACAAATGGAATACAAAATTACTTGAAGAAACATGCATACAGATGTTCCAAAGCCAGTCACTGTATTCATTGAGCTGATTGGATTTAGGGAAGGGACCAACACTGAGAACCCAGCTTCAACCCAAGAAACTAATGACTTGACGTGGCCTCTCTCCAGAAATTTAGAATGTTTCAGGAAATGGGGCAGTGGCAGAAAGAGTTGGGTGGGAAAGCAATAAAAACAAAATTTGGGGGAGGTGATATATTAAAGATGGTGCATTTCACACACCATCTCCTTGTGTGGGCAGATACCTTTGCTTGTCCATTCTGGTGGAAAGATGGGAAAACAAGGTGTTTTATTCCAAGCAATTGAAATATGCATACCTGTCCACTTAGTTTGAATGCAGGTTAATTCAAGAGATGAAAGAGTGGTCTTGCAAGGATGTGAAAACATTCTGGATAAACATTACAACCATGATGTAGAAAATACTTAAAAGATAAATATTAATAAATTCTGAAGCTTTTCTTTGGGGTATCATGGATAAATCAATCGAGAAATTGGGAAGCTATTTCTTTACACGGTGACCGCTGCGAGGATTGTATTTGCTAAGCACTGGAAAGGAAAGGGGATGCCACCTGTTGAAGAATGGATTTTAAAATTAACTGAATTAGCAGAGATGGTGAAATTAATATTCTTGATTAGCGATAATGGACTAGACAGTTTTATAAGAGACTGGAAGACGTTTGTGGACCTTCTGCATGTTAAATACAATAACAAATGGTTAACAGATGGATTTGAAGACTAGTATAATATTTGGGAAATCTGTTGACTTGTTTTTCTTTTCTTTTTTATGTATATTAGATGTTGGGTCGATTTGATTATTAGAGAGAGACCTCCTCATCTGAAATATTTGTTTATATAATATTTTTTTTGTTAAATAAGGATAAGACAGTTTATAACTATTTATAGCCCCATTATGTAAGGAGAGGAGAATTTATCAAGTATTTTTGATTTTTCTTTTCAGCATGTATCCAGTGTGGATTTTTTATATGTTTAATGTTGGATGTTTGGGTCGGTTTTTTTTCCTTTTATGCACACATTTTTTTCTTGTTTGTTGTTATTATTGTTGGATATATGCTTTTTCTATTTTTTTCTGTTTTGTATTTTATTTCTATTAATAAGCCTAATAAATATATACATAAAAAGAGATGAAAGAGTAAAAAAAGGAGAGATCAAGTGAAATATTGGAAGAACAAAGGGCAGAAAAGAAGAATAAATAATGGAGAAGTAGCAGCTATGGTATGTTGTTAAGTCACAAGACCAACGGGATCAACAATTGCTCAGAATTGAGATTTTGCTTTAAGTTCCTCACTAACAAAGTTTGATTGATTTGAGGCTAAAAGGTGCAATTCATGACATAAGTGGGCATCCTCAATCTTATTTCCTAATGGTGAGGTTGCTTGTAAAGTAGCAATATAGCATGTCTGAAAGGATCCAGATTGGGGACAAGAAGGCTCTGTGAAATAAACCAGACCAGTTTCTATTTCCACTGTTTTCTCTATCCTTGTGAAGCAGAGGAACTGTTCCATATAAGAATAGTTCAGAATTTTTAGAAAGATGCAAGAGTATAAAATAACAATAAAGCAGAGAAGCTAAAAACACTTTCTGCACTTTTCACAATGGCATAATGAATAGTGGAGGTAATTAAAGGAAAGGAAAGTTGAATAAGAAGATCTGTTAGATTGTGTTAATGCATTTTTTGATTAACACATTGGAAGCCCCACAGTGTGGGAAACATAACATGAGATTTGACAAAGAGTTGAAATGTGTACCATGGGGAGTAATTCTGAATTTGCCAGATGGGACCTGACCTGCATGGCCTAGTCACTCTTTTCCACCTCTTTTATTATTGTGAATCTAGGATCATAAGGAATTCTTCTTCTTGCTATAGGAGACTGGTGCTAAGAGCCCATGACTGCAGTTCTATGACTGATGCATTCCTAATGACAGATACAAATTTGCTCCTTAAAGTCTACATTTCCAAATATGTTTGGATGTAGCTTATGAAAGTAGTTAGACTGGAGCAGAATTAATTATTGCAAAAGGCTCTTATATTACTTACATTTTTCAAATTAAACGTATACGTGTGGAGGATTGCTCTCTTCTGCAAGGGCTAGTTTCATTGCAAATAATATTTTGCTTAATCCACCAATACCTTTGGGTGAAAGCTACAGTAGTTATAGAGGAGGAACGTGAAGTTTTAATGAAGTTCTAAAATGTTGCAAAGATTTTAAGAATGAACATGAAGAAGATAACATTAGTCTCTTTCTAAAAGGTTGAAATTAGAGGGACTGTGGTTATTGTCATTTTCTATATTTTTTTAATTACTGGCAGAACTGACTCATGTAATTTCATAGACAGAAATCAACAGAATTGGCCAATGAATCCTCCTTCCAACTTAGTATCAGGCTACATCAACAAGAAATGCTGAAATATATGGAATTCTATTCCATAACACCTCACTGCTAATTTCTCACATGTCAGCACATGCCATCTAACAGTAGCTTCATCACTCTGCTTAATGCAGGAGAGGTCATCTTTGGGCCTTCAAATGTTGCTCAACTCCAAGTCCCATCAATCTCAGCTGGAAATTATCAGAGCTGTATTTCCAAATCTGGAAATCCAAGGATAGGAAAGGCTGCCTTGTAACTGTATATACTTCAATACACAATTGTAGGCTAGAGGAGACCTAGGATACCATGTCAAGGGAAGGCTCCATAAAGTGGAGCTGAGTTGCAAAGAATCCGAAACAAATGTTTGCTCTTCTCCCAAGATATAGAAGTACTGAAACTGTCGATTACTCATTTCTAAAGACACTAAACAGAAATAACTGTTGTCTCTGATAGATAATTCATAATACCCATATGATGGATATTGTCAATGTTTTAATTATCAATAGCATTTTATATTTTTGCATCTCACAGGGAAATGCTTGGCCTGACATCAGCAGACAGATTTTCTAACAGGAAACTACTTTTTTTGTGGTAGAGGAAAAATGGCAGTGATGGAATAATTTTGTTCTGAAACAGTGGTCACAATGGAAGGTTCAACTGTTAGTCTTCCGGAAAGTGTTAAAAACCTGGTTTTTCTCCCTAGCGTTGGGCCAAGATGATAGATGAGCCCATCTTCTGAGAGGTGAAGTGTGTGTTTGGTTGACCCCAGCTGTACATTGCCTGGTATGCCGGTTATGGATTTTGTTCCTTTGTTCTTTGTTTTATTGGGAGGGGCGGGAGTATGCTTTTTTTCACTTATAATCATTGCTTTCTGTTTGGTTTTTATTTGATGCATACTGCCGGACTTGTGGTTACACAAATTGAGTAAACAAACAAACAACTCCCGCTGTGAGAAGAGGAAGTAAATCTACTTTCCAAATTTACTGTGGAGGGGTTATAGCATTTTTGAATGTGTGCTCTCTCTATCTCTTTCTGTATCTCTGTCTCTCTGTCTTTCTGTTTCTATTTCTCTTTCTCTTTTCTCTTTCTCTTTCTCTTTCTCTCTTTCAATCTCTCATTAGCCCATCTTAGTTTAAGATTTAATACATTTAACAAGTAATCATATTAAATAACCACTCAGGGATCTAAACATAGACGGCTACATTCCCTTTTGTAGCTTCCAAATCTTTCCCAGATACAGGATGATCTTCCCAGAATGATTTTGGCTAGATGCAGAAGGGAGAGGGCAACAATAGCAAATCTTAGCAAAGCAGTGAAAGCCTACTACTTAATGCTGAATAATATCATTCTTCTGATTATTATAGAAAGGGAGTTGCAGGAGAAAGTGAAAACTGGTGAAAATCCTCCATCTCTTCCAAATTCCACAATCTGACTTCTCCTATGAAAACAGTGGTTCCAACAACAGTAAGAATAAAAATAAGAACAATTATGTTCCTCCATATTTATGTTCCATAACCCCAGCTTTTGGAAACTCTATCATTTATATCTGTTGAAATAAAATGCTACCAACCAGCGTTAGTCTTATATTAGTCTTTGAAAAATGACTAGAACAACACACACACACACACACACACACACACACACATATATATATAATTTAAAACGTAAAGGAATAAAGTAGGGAGAAGAATTGTGGTGTGTTTTTTTGACCCAGTGCTGAATTATAATTAGAGGCAAGTTATGCTTCATAGTCTTGATCCAGATAACTTACAGAACATTTATATCTTCTCATCTAATAGCAAACAGCAGGATGACTGCTGAAGAAAGGAAAGATATAAAATCTATCAGCAAGGACTGGAAAATATTTTTGCTGGCAAAAAGGAGCTCAGGAAGCTTATGTCCTGGTAGGCAGGCCAAAAAATGACATATTACATGTGCAAAAGGGAAAGTACTTTTAAAGTTTGGAAAGATACAGTTTGTGTCAAAATTTCATTGATAACGCATATTAGTTGTAAATGAAATTTTGACACAAACTTCCAAATAAGGTAGGGCTAGTTTTATCTGAGTGTTTTTTATTGTTGTGAAAGTGTTTTGGTCATAGGAATTAAACTGTAAATATTAAATGTGTAAAATTGTCTCTCTATAATACCTCTGGGAAACAAAGAATCCCACCATTTTTTCAAACTACTGGATATATATATAATGCTTATGCTTTAATCTGATTTTGCATTTTTTTCCTCTTTCCTTCTATAAGATGAAGAAAGCTGCATCAAAGTTTGTAATACATGATAGAAGTTATCTTGTGTCCAAAGATCAAGATAGAAAATGTCCTATTTGAGAGGGGAGAATGAATAGAATATGGATATGGATACTGTATTAGCACTCTTATTTGTTTGTAATTGCCTGGAAATGATGGTTAAAATGGGATTATATGAGATGTAACCAAAATCTAAAGCAACCAAACCATTCTGAAGATGCACCACCATTTTATTAGTGTGCATACTAGCAATAATACACCAGAAAGATAGAAAAAAAGTCTTCATCAAGTTGTGTCTGAAGATGACAGATGGAGGACCATGGAGTTTTCTTAATTACAAAATACTGTAGAAGAAATTTGCCATAGTGTTCTTGAATGTTTTGCTGACTTCTCAGTGTAGCTTACAGCTTGGTGTTTCCTGATGGTCTTCCTTCCAAGAACACAGTCCTACCTCCTTAGTTTTTCAAGCTCAACCAAGGTCATCCAAGTGCTGCTAATAGGCTAGTTAATATGGCACTGTATCCCATATCACAATTCCATGTTGTTCATCCTCATATGGGCATAGTCCAAATAAGTTCAAAGTCACATCAAATTCAGTAGGGTTTACTCCCTAGAAAATGTCTCAGTTTCTTTTAAAGAATAGTCAGTGAGCTTTCATTTATGGTTTCCTGTTGTTTTGCATAAGAATTAATCTGCTGCTGTACAGTTAGCATAGTCCTTATTTCCTTAAGTGTATGCAGTTTGGTCTTCTGAGTTTTTCCCAGATCAAGCTCCTTAACAGAACTTTTTTTTCATTTTCCTTTTATTTTATACATCCTTGTAAAATGCGGTTTATTTCTTCCTCAGTTTGATTACTGGTCCTTGAGATTCCACTAGCATGGTAAACTTTAATTCTGTACAATACTGAATATCACCATATAAATGTTTTTTTCTGAATATTTTTAGTTTATTAAAAGATATTAAGCCAAAGAATCAGTTTCAGGTAAGAAAGAGGTATATTCTTTGTATCCAAATCTGTATTTGTGAAGAAGCTGATCAAGCTGCTCCTAGGGAATAAATTATCAAATTCTAATGTTGTATTTTAATTATTATATTTGTATCACAGTCCTTTGCTCACAATTTATAGCCAGTACTCCAGCTTAGTCATTTTAGATTCTGACTCTGAAGGCTTTATTGCCTTTCATTTTAAAATAATAATTATTAAGGTAGCAACATCTACCCAATCTTGTTCTAGTCCCCAAGATGCTTTTCCAAAAGGCAACAGTCAGAACTGAAGAAGCTTCTTGGATGAGAAGTGAATGATTTTCAAGCAAGTTCAGTTGTCTTTGGAAAAGCACCTTTGGAATAACCATGACTTGGATGACTGAGAATCTCCATAGACAATCTTGCTCTAGATTTAAACATTAATTCCTGATCTCCTGACCTGAACATTCCCTCCTATCTGTTACCAGTTCCTCATACTACACTGCTCTGAGGAGTTCCATATGTATTTCACAATTAACAAGAGGAAACTGCTCCTTTCCCTCTCAATTATCCTGTCCCGTTGCTCTAAATCAGGGGTAGGCAACCTTGGCTCTTTTATGACTCGTGGACTTCAACTCCCAGAATTCCCGAGCCAGCCATGCTGGCTCAGGAATTCTGGGAGTTGAAGTCCACTAGTCATAAAAGAGCCAAGGTTGCCTACCCCTGCTCTAAATCCTTTCAATTGCATCTTTCAGTTGTACTGTTACTAGTTTACCTGAAACTAAGATCTGGGAAATATCAGAAGGTCAGTCCATTAAAATAAAGAAATAAATGGCTCTTTCTCACAGTGACATTAAAGGGCTTTCCTTCAGTCCTTGGGGCAACAGAAAAATATGCCAGATACATTGCATTGTCTACAATGGGGGGTCCTATTTGGCCTATTTGGGAATGCTGATAACCTCAACCATTTTAAGGAGGGACAAGTTAAGAAAAGTGATGGGTGGGTTTCTCCCGTTTTCTTTGCCCTCTTAGCAAATGTCATCAGTAGGCAGGAAAGTATCCATCAATTGCTCCCTTTAACAGGAGGTGAGGTGTGTTAACTAGATCAGTGGTTTAGCCACCTGTCAAATCTTGTTCTGCTTTTCTGCAAGTGTTTTATATGGGTGTGTTTAAAGTCAGCATGAGTTTATGCTATTTCAGAATAACGCTATTCTGAAATAGCGTTGTACTAAAACAGAGCGATTCTGCAAGAAAGAGAAATGTGTGTTTATGTATCATTTCCAAAGTGGCTGATTGCTTGCAAGATGGAATGGGAAAGAGGGGGGTATGGAAAGACTTTCTGATAAATTTCAATGGCTGGAGCCCCTACAGGTTGCTAAAAATAATAATAAAGAAAAATAACAACGAGAGAGCACAATACTGACAAATCATATGATGGAGGCAAGGTATGCCTCTTTCTTCTGCCTTTAAATATATATTGGCTCCTCCTTTCCATCTGAAGCCAAAGATTTTGGAGGGAAATAAGAGAGTTCAGTAATGGGTTTAAACAGGGGAGTGGGAAGATTTGTAAAAAAAAAACTTTCTATCTAATTTATTACCACAGGACTGAGAATGTTATGCTGGCTGGGAACAGCATTTTTTCCTCCATCATCCCAGACCCTGCAATTTTTGTCAATTTCTCTGCTTTGTTAACACCCAGACATCTAAAATAATGCTTTTCCTGTTTTGTTTTGTTTTTAATATTGCTCCCAACAATCTGGGTCCTCATTTTACTGTCCTTGGAAGCAGAGTCAACCTTGAACCGGTCAGGATCAAACTCAAGACTGTGGGCAGAGTTTGCTTGCAATACTGCATTCTAACTACTGTGCCACACTGTCATAGAGACAGACAGACAGACAGACAGACAGACAAGAAACATCAGACAACTGAATTCGGAAAGTGCCAGTTGGACATCAGATAGGTAAATGCCTCTGCAAAAGCCATACTCTCATGCGGTTCCAGCCAAAAGAGCAATGGAGGGCAGTTCTCAGCAGCAACTGATTTAGAAAGGCATGCCCAGGTCTGTCTAATGTGGCCAATCCTGGCCCTTGAAAGTATCATCATCAGCATGATTGATGTAATGTTGTACATCATGTTCATGGCAAGCCTTCTATTAGGAGAGGAGGGAAAATGTTACATTTAAACTGGAACAGCTAAACAGGCTACGGAGTGGGGAGGGGAGGAAGAATGATTAGCAATGAGGTATCCTCATTTTACATTTAGAGCCACATAAAAATGAGCACAGGGTACAATGGGGAGAATGGTATAGCAGTGGGATGCCCTTATTCTTCCAGCCTGGAAATCAGATCCTACTGAAGTCAATAATGTCACTAATACCCTTACAACTGAAGATAAGACTATTACCATTAATTTACAACTGCTTGGTTTAATGCTGAAATTAAACAGGAAGCCACTTTCTTTTTTCTTACCTATTTGAGAGGTCTTAATCATGAATGCTTTCTCTGAGTACCCTCAGCTAATCTTTGCACGGCTCCAGTTATGCAGCAGAGACTTTTAAAATGTCACAGCCATCTGAACAATGATCCAGTGCTTACTGGTGTATGAACTCTTGTTCACCAGAGTCTGCGGAGGGATATTTTATAGCTTTACACATCCTGGTAATTTATGTTCAGCTTTGCCCTAGCAATATGCTAATAAATTTAACAAGACCTCTCTAAGACCCTCAGCCTTCATGTAAAATGAAGCTCGGTGCAAGGTGAGAGACATCGCTGGAATGGGGAGAGGAAAATTGGCCCCCGAAAATGGAAAAAACAAAATACACTAATCCGCAATGCAGCCAGTTCATGGTTGATGAACCAATCACGGGAATTAAGAAAGTTATTCATTTATTGCTTTATGGCTTCATATTCCTACACCTACTAGAGGCGACTTCTGCTGAAATCAAGATGCATCTCTAACAAGCCACAAATAAGGCTCCCCAGATTTACTTTCGAGCTATGTAATGTGGGTTTGAGTAAACATCCCACAGGTATCCATATGAAAATCAGTTTATTCCATCTGTTTATTGGCATCCATCTGAACTGCAGGCGTAAACACACAGACCAGGGGTCCTCAACCTTGGCAACTTTAAGACTTGTGGACTTCAACTCCCAGAATTCCTTAGCCAGCTTTGGCTGGCTAAGGAATTCTGGGAGTTGAAGTCCACAAGTCTTAAAGTTGCCAAGGTTGAGGACCCCTGACATAGACTCAAAGGTAAACTAGGCTGGGATCCATGAGTCCTATTCCCATGTCAATTTGCACAGGATTTGATTTCTAGAATTTGCTTTCTAGCTAAACAGCGCTGGGTCCAGCAAGACTCATTCCAGCAAATAGGCCCGAGACTTACTTTCAGGGACAAGAGTAACACAAAGGCCAGTTCAAATCTGAATGGTTGAGCCATCAAGCCTTCTATAGTATGAACCCTTTGAGGTGCCCAGTTGCATGTTCCATCTTAAAAGGTGTGTGGATCACTGCCTCCCCACACAGCAATTAACAGGGATATAAGGGGGGGGAGGTGTCTTAATTAAGAACCCCTGAACCCTGAGAAAGAGGATTGAGTTTAGGTAGGGGAAAGGCTCAGGAATCATTTCTGTAAAATTCCTTTCTTTCAACATATATGGACAGTATATAAAGACATGGAGATAAGCACAGGTAGACTCATTTCAAGGTGAATAAAGTTATGGGGGAAAAAAAAGAAATTAGTAAGCGTTTATTTCCTACAGGTGCAGGAGTGACATTTTCTTCTATTCTTCCCCCCTTTTTCTCAAGCTTTCCTTTCCTTTCCTTTCCTTCCCCCCCCCACCCCCACCCTCCCTGGTTCTTCTCCAAAGTTGAATCTGGGGTCAGAAATTCTCATCGTAACCCCCAGACTGGAATTCCAGATGGTGTGCTGGGGACTCGGAGCAAGTCTCAGCTCATCAATTTCATGTGCTCAAGTGTCTGCTCTGGCTGTGGCCCCCGACTCCATTCCCAACGTGGCATTAATGCAGAACAAATTGAGACATATCCTCTCGATAATTAGTTCCAGGATTGCCCAAGATTTACGGTAACATAATAGAGCAGCGAGTTCCACAAAAAGGCTTTCCCCGTTGGCCTCCTTCCGCCCAACCGGAGGAGGAGGAGGAGGNNNNGGGGGGGGGCTGTGAAAAGGGATCTGAATCCATAAAACGCCAGGGCAGCAAGCCTGCGCCCAAATCAGATTAAGAAAGGGTCGCGGTGGTATTTAAAGGGCTGGTTATTAATGCAAACTCCCCGAGTAGCTTAGGAAACAGAAGCAAAAAGATCGCCGCGGAGAAGGGGGGGTCCCTGCACTCTTTGCCTCCACACCTCCCGCTGGAGTGGTGTAATCTTAAAGTGCACACCTCCTCTAAAATCCAAAACTTCGAAATGAACAATGGAAGAATGCAGTGAAACGTAGGTAAAGGTGGATTTATTAGAATAACGTCACTATTATAGATGTTATGTCATCACATAAGGGATATGATAATGTGGTAACAGAGGGTTAGAATCAAGATCACGTGAAGTATTAGTACCCCTTTATAAAGCCTTAGTAAGATCACACTTAGAATACTTGCACCCAGTATTATACGAAAGAAGTAGAGACTCTGGAAAGAGTGCAGAAAAGAGCAACAAAGACAATTAGGGGCTGGGGGCTAAAACATGAAGAACGGTTGCAGGAATTGGGTATGTCTAGTCTAGTGAAAAGAAGGACTAGGGGAGACATGGTAGCAGTATGCCACAAAGAAGAGAGGGCCAACCTATTTTCTAAAGCACCAGAAGGCAAGATAAGACACAATGGATGGAAACCAAACAAAGAAAGAAGCAACCTAGAACTAAGGAGAAATTTCCCAACAGTGAGAACAATTAATCAGTGGAACAGCTTGCCTTCAGAAGTTGTGGGTGCTCCATCACTGGAGTCTGGAATGGTATAGGCCAGGGTCTCCTGCCTGAGCAGGGAGTTGGACTAGAAGACCTCCAAGGTCCCTGTTATTCTGATTGAAAGGTTCTTCAGTCCTCTGCCTACACCTCACAGTTTGGGAAATCCTGTTTTACTAAGAACTTCAAATACAGCCCAGGGAGTACATCAGAGCATTCTGAAAAGGACCAATGCAGGAGCACCATAAAATTTGGACACATGCAGAGGAATAGAAATCATATTCAGGGCTGCTGGACTTGGAATCGAGTCCTACTGATCTTGTAGGAATGGATTTTGAAAAACATTAAATCATAATTCCAGTCATTTACTTTTAGAAGTGTTTGGTGAAATAAATGGTGAGAGCTTTGTCTCCTAATCAGATATCTAAACATCCCACAAACATTCAAATTTCCACATCTGATTCAACTGTTGTTGTTAATTGCGAAGTCGTGTCTGACCCATCGCGAAGTTCCTCCAGGTCTTCCTGTCCTCTACCATCTTCTGGAGTCCATTTAAGCTCACGCCTACTGCTTCAGTGACTCCATCCAGCCACCTCATTCTCTGTCGTCCCCTTCTTCTATTGCCCTCAATCTTTCCCAGCATTAGGCCCTTCTCCAGTGAGTCCTTCCTTCTCATTAGGTGGCCAAAGTATTTGAGTTTCAACTTCAGGACCAGTTGACATGGAGACATTGAATGAGGATATAATTTCATTTTCAGGATGGCAGACATTGTTTTTTTGCAAGAAAAGCAGCAAACATAGTATAGCACCTGAAAGAAAAGACTAACTTATTATGTACATCACAGTTCACTGAATCATGATCCAGAGATGTTGTGAGAGGAGGAAAGGGGGTGGATGGAAATAAGAGAGAGAAACAAAACAAAGTTGCTTTAGAAATGACAAACATAAGTCTGATAAAGAGAATGTGTTCACTTAACCCAGTTAACCAGGTCAAGTAAATGCCTAATGGCAGCCTATGCATAACCCATTAAACTTGATTAACTTTACCCTTGAATATGCCTTTCTAATGAGTCAATACATTGCACAAACCCAATCCCTTTATTTTGTGGTTCAGTGTATTGTGAAAACCCAATTGATAGATTATTTCAATAACCTGCTCAATTTATTTATGTATTAACTTAATTTACATGACCATCCATCTCCACCCACTTTATAGCCTAGTGTCTTAACTACTAGACCAAACTGGTTCTTGTCAGTCTATGCTTGAAATGTATTTGAATCATTCTCAGCCATAACAGCATCCAACAAGTATTTTCCCCTTGTTCTGACACAATCCAAAGACACCTATTACTTTGAAGGAGGCTAGGTGTCTGCAGAGGGAGGCTAAAAAAAGAGTCAAAATGACAGGCACAACTATGTAACCAGAGCTCCAACATGTTTTTATGTACATGGGCAAAGGTCCACTGCCATGGTTGTGAGTTTTGACACACACACACACACACACACACACAAACACACACACAGTGGGCACTCCTGAATTGCAGTGATATCCAAGGGAGGCAGGATAGAACTTCATACTGCTTTTTTTTTTGGTCCTGATTCAAGAATGGGTGGAGAGCATTTCAACTCAGTAATAAGGTGGATCACACTATTTTTAAAGTGGAATAAGGTAGAATAACATGGAACACACTATTTTTAAAGTGGAATAAGGTAGAATAACATGGATCACACTATTTTTAAAGTGGAATAAGGTAGAATAACATGGAACACACTATTTTTAAAGTGGAATAAGGTAGAATAACATGGAACACACTATTTTTAAAGTGGAACCACTAATGATGACATAATAGGCTGCATCTGAGATCAATTGACGTCTATGGGGCCAGGAGAGGACATTTCTGTCATAAGTGCATCACTTCTCTCTAATTTTGGCACCCTCCAGATGGGTTAGTAGGAGGCTCATGGACTACCAGGTTCATTACCATGACTGTGACTGGTGGGAATAGATGGCACTAGTTAGTGAAAGTGGCCGTACATACAGGCTTAGGTGGGGAATTCAGTAGGAGTTACTTATGAGTAACTCTGCAAATAATTCTGGGTTCTGGGTCTTTGGGCACCTCTGAGCTCTCCCAGCGAGATGGGCATGAATTCAGCTCCCCTCAGCTCCCTCCCATTTTTAATTGGTCAACATTTAGAGATTGGCAGAGTGCTGGAGTCCAACTGCGTTCCTGCCCTGGGATCCCACCATACATAGTTGGGCGCTGGTTGAGGCCAAAGGGAGGTCACCGGGGCTATTTATTACTTCGTTAAGTTCCAGCCCTCAGGAGTTCATGAATCTTGACAGATAACTCGTCTCTTTGTCTGTTTTTACAGTTGTACATTGCTGCTGAGGTTACAGAGGAAGCGGGAAGAGACGAGCTCAAAGTCCTTTTAATTCCCTGGCGAGGATGAGCTAACAGAGCCCCGGCTCTTTTCTTTTCTTCTTTTTTTTTCTTCTCCCCTTTCTCCGCTTAGAAGATGTTGATGACAACGTGCCAAAGTTTTTAAAAAAGGAGTTGGAGAGGGCAGAGGGAATCCCTCTCCCTTCCAGCGCGTTCCTTTTGATCTCCCGATAATGTACACAGATCAGCCCGAGTGCTGATTTCAGTTTATCAAGCATTCCTTTTACGCGGCGGCTTCCTGCCTTCGCCGAACTCAGTCAGGGACGTTTCCCCCTGTTCTGCCAGAGGATCGCTCTCCTTTTTCTGCTTTAGAGGTTTATATTAGAGGGCAGCGTGCGTCGCGTCTGGAAATATTCATTCAGTAGGACTAGTATAGACCTTTAGCGAGGAGCTTCAGTGTGTGGCTTGTGCGCCCGCGCGCGCGCGCGCGCGCTCTGGCGCTTTTAGGGAAGACTTGTTTTCCAACCAGCTCTGTCCAAAAACAACAACAACAACAACAACAACAAACAAAAAACCCTCACCGCGCTGGTTCGAGAGCAAACCAGAAGAAGGCTTTGCAAAGACTGTCCCTCCGAAATTCATTTTGAGAGCAACGAGGCAACCATCCAAACCCAAGTTTTGTGACTTGAGAAAGGATGGAAAGGAGGCGACGTTGGGGTATTTCTGTCCTCTGTTCTCAGCAGGGTAACCTTAAAGCAGGTTGTCTGGATTTCACCTGAAACTAGCAAAGGTAGAGGATGGGGGTTAGACACATGGTTTGGGGTATCCCACAAGGAGTTCCAGAGATCTGCTGCTTTGTTGATTAGTATAGGACAGGGGTAGGCAACCTCGGCTCTTTTATGACTCGTGGACTTCAACTCCCAGAATTCCCGAGTCGGGAATAGCTGACTCGGGAATTCTGGGAGTTGAAGTCCACGGGAGTTGAAGTCCACGGCTCTTTTATGACTCGTGAAGTCCACGAGTCATAAAAGAGCCGAGGTTGCCTACCCCTGGTATAGGATAACCCCAACAGTCTGCAATTTACACATCGGGCCGCGTTTTTTTCCTATCCTGCCTTGCGTTTCGAAGCTAAATCTTGTACCTGCACCCAGGTCGTGGTTCCACCGTATCTCTGCTTGATGAGGAGATCTATGCGACCAGTAGGTCTGCGCGCATGTATTTATTTATGTATTTGGTAAGGATCCGGTGAGAATGGGGTGGCAAGATATAAAGCAGTGCCGGTAGAGAAGAGTTTCATTCTCTCTTCTCTTCTCTTCTCTTCTCTTCTCTTCTCTTCTCTTCTCTTCTCTTCTCTCCTCTCTCCTCTCTCTCCTCTCTCCTCTCTCCTCTCTCCTCTCTTCCCTTCCTGGCCTTCGGGCCGAGGAAGAAGAAAAGGCCGTGCTGCTTAACCGTTGCTTTTTCGCTGCAAAGCAGTTCTGGGAAATCGGGGGAGGGAAGGAGAGAGAGAGGCAATAATTTAGGTTAGCTTGGCCTGGTCTGACCATTCTCTTCCCGGAAGTTTCTGCCGCCCAGCCTCATCCCGCCCACCACCGCTGGCCCCGTTGCTCCTGCCGCTGCCCAGGCGGGCCGTTTCGGAACTGTCCTGTAGTTCCCTCCAAGCTCGCTTGGGTGACAGTTCGCGCCTGGGAACTGGAGGAAGCGGGGCGGGAGGGGGTGGTAAGGGAAGGGGGGGGGGGAGAGAAGAAAGGCAGGCTGCCGTTGATTGATTTTCTTTCGTTCAGCTCCTGCCTGGGGCCGGTTCGCAGCTTTGTTTGTCCTGCTGCTGGCACTTTAAATAATCAAACTCTGAACGGAGTGAGAGGAGACAGATCTTCCGCTTCCTTCGGAGATTCGGCAGTGAGGAATAGAGGATCTGAAGAGAAGGCCGAATCTCTTTCTTTCTGTGTGCATCTCTCTCTCTCTCTCTCTCTCTCTCTCTCTCTCTCTCTCTCTCTCTCTCTCTCTCTCTCTCTCCCTCCTCAGTCCGTAGGATTAGAATCAGTGTTTCTCAACCTTGACAACTTTAAGGCATGTGAACTTCAACTCCCAGAATTCCACAGCCAGCATTGCTGGCTGTGGAATTCTGGGAGTTGAAGTCCACATGCCTTAAAGTTGTCAAGGTTGAGAAACACTGGATTAGATGGAAAGGCGATCTCGCCCCTCCGACCAGCTGATCAACAGGGCAGGGTCCCCAACTCGTCTAGACCAGTGTTTCTCAACCTTGACAATTTTAAGGCATGTGGACTTCAACTCCCAGAATTCCACAGCCAGCAATGCTGGCTGTGGAATTCTGGGAGTTGAAGTCCACATGCCTTAAAATTGTCAAGGTTGAGAAACACTGGTCTAGAGAGTGCGGAGAAGAGTTTCAATCGGCCCAGCACCTTCTTGCTTCTTACCTTCCCATTGTAATGGGTGCTGTTCATATTGGTGAGGCTGAAATCTCCCGAGGTCGAAGAACGCCCGATTCGCTGGCTGGCCTTTCAAGTGGCCTTCTAAAACAAAAGGCGAATTACACGCACGAATAAGCCATAGATGTTAACATTTCCCTACCTTTGGGCAGGAACGGGTGGCTGTTCCTGTGGCTGTCATTCCGAATGCAAAAGTTTTTTTTTTCTCCTTTCCTTTCTTTTTATTAACATTTCCTCGACCCTGTGAAACTGGGAGAAAATTGAAGATTTTCCGCAAAGACTAGAACTGCTACGGATGTTTGAGATTTTAATTTACCCACTTGTTTCTGGAATCTTATTTTCCTAACCGAACTGGGCGATCAATTTGGGAGAGGAGAAGCGGAGTCATAATTTCACATTTCTGAGGAAACTACTGTGTTAGGCATGACCCACGACAGAGCCCCACAAGTCACCCCCCCCTTAGGGTCGAGGAAAGAATGATTCCCTTTTGAAAAACAGAAAAGAATTACTATTTTCTAAAATAATACATTGTTGTCCCATTTATAAGACAGAGGAGGGGGGCAACAGGAAACAGGAAACGTTAACATGGGGTTAAAAGCAACAAGGGCTACAGCTAAACCTTGTTATGATCACGGGTGAATTTTAGATACAATCTTGAAACTGTGGATTGACCAACTGCATTACAGGAATTATTAACATTTCCAAATTATCTATAAAAAGTCTTTTAATGATGACAGTTGAACAAAATCTAAGACTTTTGAAAAATCTTTGGAACTGGAAAGTTAAAAGACCCACGAAAAGAGTTCTTTGAACATAAGTCAGTTGTTAGGGCCAGCACTCACAGTAGTAGGCAGAGAGAAATAACTAATAAGGGGTCAATGCAGGCCATCTCCAGATGGGGTAACCGTGCTAACAACCTGCCCTTCAGATGGAGTGAAGGGTGCTTTCCTAACACCAGCCTCGAAATAAACCACTGCTAAGTGACAGAGCAGTGGGGTATTTTTCCTTATGGGAAAAAAAAGGGAGGGTATGAGTCTTTTCCTTCTCCAAAAGTACAACAGTGTTTTGGGACACCCCTGTCAGCTGGAACACCTTACCAAAATTGCTCACCTCTCTAAATGTAAACGGATTGCCAGAATCAACTTGACCCCATGTTTGTGTTCAAGGTGATTGTGTTTGAAAATATTTCATTCTGGACTAGAATGAGCAGTGAAAGGATCTACACCTTTTTTTAAAAAAAAAAAATACACACCAAGTAAATAGATAAGAACTTTAAGCACATGTGTAAAATAAGCTGTTGTTATTTTATTGTTTCGATCTGAATGAAATGTTTGAAACAAAATCTGCTCAAAAATCGACTGTCAGAAATTAGATGTTTCTTATTATTTCCAAACTACCCGTACAGTTTTATAGGATCAGAGCCAGGTATGCATTTATTATTGTTACTATTAGATTTATATAAAGAATTGGCAATAGGAATAGTCTCTATCATTGCTTTCAATTTATCTACTCAAATGTACCAATTCCTTTCAAAATTAATGTCACCACCAGGATGAATATTATGTCCAAAGCACATCTTAAGAAGGGCAAAATGGGTTTTATTTAAAATCCCATTTTGCAATACTAATAACTGTTTACTTCATTTTTCTGAATGACATAGACTTCACTGGCTACTTTGTTTTATTTTAGCCATCTTTCTCAATACTGCTGAGATTGGAAATGAATTTACTACATTGCATCAACTAAAGGTGTCTCAGTTTTAAAAAGAAAACATCAACGTCTACATATTTGACATCCTGCGTTATGCTATTAAAGAAATACACTCAGACTGAAATCTTAGATGTTGCCCTTTTCATGTACCAGGTAACCCGGGTCCCCCTGGGAGCCCTGCGTTAACTAGGCTCTTTAATACTTGCTGAAAAATTCCAAGTGACATTGGAAGAGTGATTTGCAACGTTTTGCTTCCTCTCCTGTAACAGACACCAGCAAGTTTATTGCACTAAATTTCATCTGTTAAGAGCTGTCATCAGAGCCAGATGTCAAAAACATCTCAGGCTGCCATCTTGAGGCTGTGGGAGCATGTCCTTAACTCCACC
Organism: Protobothrops mucrosquamatus; assembly: GCF_001527695.2. Lineage (NCBI taxonomy): Eukaryota > Metazoa > Chordata > Lepidosauria > Squamata > Viperidae > Protobothrops > Protobothrops mucrosquamatus. Next base: position 52,560 of record NW_015390053.1, read on the forward strand.
GGCCTCGATCTGGACTTACAACTTTTCCAACTTTTAGGACCGGTGTAGTTTGACAATCTTGGATTCTGAACCGGCAGAGGGAGGAGGCTGTTTAAATATCTAAGCCCTCCAAGTAAGCCAGACTTACTCTGTTGGGCTCCAGCTGATGATGCTCCAGCTCCTTTGGCTGGGTGGTGCTCAGGACTTGGGCCACAAAGCAGGATCCAGATGGACAAGTGCTGTTGTGTGCGCCCAGTCAAGACCAAAAGCTAAGAAAGTCAACAAGTCTTACTCCCAGGTAAATTGGTGGTTGCAATCTAACTGTTCCCGCTGACGGGATTTATTTAGAGTAAAATTAACCCCCCCCCCCAGGTAGGGTTCACTCAGAAGAAAATCCAGAGATGTCCCAAGGCATTAGCACTTTGGAGAGAAGGTGGGCGGACCCAGACGTTCATTGGTTACACAGGTCAGTTTGATGCAGAGATATATATGAGCTTAGGGAAATAGAAAAAGCTCTCGCTGAGATTCAACTATGTGTTTATCTTATTTCCCAAGGCACTGATTAAAAATAATCCCCAGTGCAGTCCTCCTCAAACTGATGCATATATATATAATATATATATATATATTTTAAAAGGAAGTGTCATGGAAGGGCCACTGCTGAACTCTTTGTTTCGGCTTGCCCTGTTGCAGCTCCGCCGTCCGTTAAAAAGCGCAGAGCAACAGTTCACAAGTCACGTATAAACGGTCTTATAAGGAAGACTGAACAGGCATTCCAAAGGCTGGAATCTCGGTTCTCTGCCCCCCCCATCCCTTATTTCTTCCCCAGGTTCCAGGTATTCCTCGGGGTGGTTCCGAATCCCACTCCTCAGCAGAAGGAGCGGTGGGACTTGGGGACTCCGCAGCCCCTTTCCATACCCGCCCATTGAAAGCTCAGGCGAATCCAAACGGACGAAACGCAGAGGAATCGCGTGCATTTCCCCTATCGCGGCCTTTAGAAGTAGACCCATACGGTTCTTAAGATCGATAAGGCCACCAGATGGGTAGGAAGGGTTCGCCCAGAACTGCACAATGGAAAGAAGGGCTGTAAAAAAAAAATGAAGTCACGAAGGAGCGCGGTGCAAGGATTAAACTGCTGCCGGGAATGTAGGATTCAGTCCAAGCTCAGGCACGGAAGGCTCGCGGGCAGCTCTGAGTCAGCCAGTCGCTCTCTTTCATCCCAGTCTCCCTTTCAATCTGACGAAGAAGCGGGCAATTTAAGAGAGCAACAGGTTTAATTCTCGAGAAAGCCTTCGTGGAGTGGCTGCCGCCGCAAGACTCGCTTGCGTTTTGCTGCCACAGATCAACACGGGCGGCGGGTCGTCTGAAAATATATTTCTGCAGCCTGAAGGTGGGGTTAGTAAAGATGGGGTTAGTAAAGTTTAGGGATTCACCCGCCTGTGCCTGCATCGTTGGATTCCACTAAAAGGCCCCCTGGCAACAGGGAAGCCGGGTGACCAGTTGCCAGCTGCGCCTGCAGCATCTTTTGCGAGCTAGTCTCCCATTCGCCCAATCTCATTCGCTTCCTATTCAAGTGGCAGGAAAGCGACTCTTTTCAAACGCGCGGTGATTCCTGGAGAGTTAATATGGATCTTTTTTACCAGAAAAATGGCCCGTGGAGATTTTAGGAAGGATGCAGAAATAACAAAAGTGCATTTCAGGCTATGGAAGAACGTGTGAAAAGTGTCCCGAGAGAGCTAAGACTTTTGAGGAAAGTTGGCGAAGTTTCAGGTGGACGTTCGTTCAGGTTTAGCAATACCTGAGATTAGGGACCGTCTTTCCAGGATCTGCATCAAAAGATTAATCCTTGAGCCTTGAGCGGATCCGGGGATGGTTATGGGCAGAATTGCCTTCGGTGGGAAGCAGTTCAAGGCTAAATGCTGCAAACGGAAGAGGACAGAATAGAGTTTCCCATTGCCTTCCATTCGTTCAGCCCAGCTATTCGGGGCAGCGAGTTTATCGCCTGTTGTTGGCTGGGAGTATGGAGCGCCCTCGAGGGAAAACTCCTGAACTATATTAAACTCTGTTGGAAAGCCCCGATTATCCCTTTCTTTGGAATTTGACGCATTTTAGCAGAGTCGGGCGGCGAATTCAGCCTGAAGGAAGGAATTGGCTCCTTAAAGAAAAAAAAGTTTTCTTTTAAAAAGTCTCTTTCCATCTTTCCTGTGAAAAGGGCTTCAGATCACCTCCACCTCCACCTCCCTCCCCATCTCGGGTTAGTCCCATAAATTTCTCCCCCTGCCCATTTACCTAGATGCTGACCACCAACCTGGGCAGTTTTAGAGAAATTCACTGTTGCTAAGGATACCGATAGCTACGAGTTGCCTCCCTTACATACCATAAACAACAGCTGTCAACAATGCTGACTAGTAGCCAACTATAAAAACTCCCGGCTTCTGTAGGCCTGCAGCAGAGGGCAGCATCGCTGTTCAAAGGCTACACAAGGTCGGACCTGGTTAGTCCACGGATGGGAGACCACCAGGAGTTCTTATAGCTGAAGATTAGACCGAAAAATAAATGAATAAATAATAAGCAACAAAAATCTCGGGGGGGGGGGGAAAGGCAGATCGCTTTTGCGCTGTCGCCAAGCAAACTGCTTTTGTGCTGTCGCCAAGCAAACCTTGTGTGTGTTTTTCCCTATAGTCACCAGGAATCAAGCTTGATTCCAGACAGAATAGCACCCCACTTTTGGAAAGGAAGGCAAGAAGAACGACGACTTGCAGAAAAAGCCGGACCAGATTGGTTTTGCTGGTCCTATCACTCCTGATGTAGTCTAGGGAGTTTGTTAAAGCATTTTGATTTGAAATGATATAGGGTTTCTTGCCTGAGCAGGGGGTTGGACTAGATGACCTCCAAGGTCCCTTCCAACTTTACTACTACTACTACTACTACTACTACTACTACTACTACTACTACTACTACTACTACTACTACTATTATTATTATTATTATTATTATTATTATTATTATTATTATTATTATTATTATTATTATTATTATTATTATCCTTAGTTTTAACTGGTTCCAGAACTAACCTGCCATGTCCCCATTATTGGAGAGAGGGTCGCTGCGCTCAGGGGCGCGGGGCAAAAATATTTCGGGGGGGGATCAGCTCCATCGCTTGGCAGAAGGTGAGCCAACTTAGCTCCTTTCTTACCAGCAAGGCCTTCACCGACCAACTCGGAACTCGTCCAACCGGGGCGGCTGAGTTGAAAGATTTTACGAGGACCCCGGGTGCTTGTTTCGAGGTGGTGTAGCGAAGATTCGGGAAGCAGCCCTCCCGACTGGCCGATGGGCACATTGTGGGGCACATTTGAGAAAGTATTTGGAGGGAAGGTTAATCTTTGCCTCCTTATTTAAATCGGGCGAAGACCGAACATTTCAAGTAGTCCTTGACCAAAGTTAGGCGCCCATCGCCATCTTCTGTAAGCCTAGGAGAGGGGACCCATCTCCTCCACACGGAAGCCCCTTTTCAGATGCCGTCTCTCCCTGGGGAATTCCTTCCCGGTTACCCGTGGCACAGTTTTCCCCACTCCCGCTTTAAGAGGCCCGGACTTCTGAAGACCAGAAAGCACCCGAAGGCAAAAAAAAGAGAGGCGAAAACAACGGATGGAACCTAACCAAGGAGAGAAGCAACCTGGAATTAAGGAGAAACTTCCTAACAGTGAGGACAATCAACCAGTGGCGCCTTGCCGCTTTGCCTTCAGGAGTTGAGAGTGCTCCATCACCTGAAGGCTTTCCAAAAGAGATCGGCCAGCCCCTTGTCTGATGTGGTATAGGGTCTCCTGCTAGAGCAAGGGGTTGGACTAGAAGACCTTCAGGGTCCCTTCCAGCTCTGTTCTGATTGATTGACACCCCCCCCCCCAATGCAGAGGGCTGTGCCAGGCGAGGGGAGGGGAGGGTGGGTGGGGGGGCGAGGCTAACCCTTCCCGCGTCTNAACTTTTAGGACCGGTGTAGTTTGACAATCTTGGATTCTGAACCGGCAGAGGGAGGAGGCTGTTTAAATATCTAAGCCCTCCAAGTAAGCCAGACTTACTCTGTTGGGCTCCAGCTGATGATGCTCCAGCTCCTTTGGCTGGGTGGTGCTCAGGACTTGGGCCACAAAGCAGGATCCAGATGGACAAGTGCTGTTGTGTACGCCCAGTCAAGACCAAAAGCTAAGAAAGTCAACAGGTCTTACTCCCAGGTAAATTGGTGGTTGCAATCTAACTGTTCCCGCTGACGGGATTTATTTAGAGTAAAATTAACCCCCCCCCCCAGGTAGGGTTCACTCAGAAGAAAATCCAGAGTTGTCCCAAGGCATTAGCACTTTGGAGAGAAGGTGGGCGGACCCAGACGTTCATTGGTTACACAGGTCAGTTTGATGCAGAGATATATATGAGCTTAGGGAAATAGAAAAAGCTCTCGCTGAGATTCAACTATGTGTTTATCTTATTTCCCAAGGCGCTGATTAAAAATAATCCCCAGTGCAGTCCTCCTCAAACTGATGCATATATATATATATATATATATTTTAAAAGGAAGTGTCATAGAAGGGCCACTGCTAAACTCTTTTTTTCGGCTTGCCCTGTTGCAGCTCCGCCGTCCGTTAAAAAGCGCAGAGCAACAGTTCACAAGTCACGTATAAACGGTCTTATAAGGAAGACTGAACAGGCATTCCAAAGGCTGGAATCTCGGTTCCCTGGCCCCCTCCATCCCTTATTTCTTCCCCAGGTTCCAGGTATTCCTCGGGGTGGTTCCGAATCCCACTCCTCAGCAGAAGGGGCGGTGGGGCTTGGGGACTCCGCAGCCCCTTTCCATACCCGCCCATTGAAAGCTCAGGCGAATCCAAACGGACGAAAGGCAGAGGAATCGCGTGCATTTCCCCTATCGCGGCCTTTAGAAGTAGACCCATACGGTTCTTAAGATCGATAAGGCCACCAGATGGGTAGGAAGGGTTCGCCCAGAACTGCACAATGGAAAGAAGGGCTGTAAAAAAAAATGAAGTCACGAAGGAGCGCGGTGCAAGGATTAAACTGCTGCCGGGAATGTAGGATTCAGTCCAAGCTCAGGCACGGAAGGCTGGTGGGCAGCTCTGAGTCAGCCGGTCGCTCTCTTTCATCCCAGTCTCCCTTTCAATCTGACGAAGAAGCGGGCAATTTAAGAGAGCAACAGGTTTAATTCTCGAGAAAGCCTTCGTGGAGTGGCTGCCGCCGCAAGACTCGCTTGCGTTTTGCTGCCACAGATCAACACGGGCGGCGGGTCGTCTGAAAATATATTTCTGCAACCTGAAGGTGGGGTTAGTAAAGATGGGGTTAGTAAAGTTTAGGGATTCACCCGCCTGTGCCTGCATCGTTGGATTCCACTAAAAGGCCCCCTGGCAACAGGGAAGCCGGGTGACCAGTTGCCAGCTGCGCCTGCAGCATCTTTTGCGAGCTAGTCTCCCATTCGCCCAATCTCATTCGCTTCCTATTCAAGTGGCAGGAAAGCGACTCTTTTCAAACGCGCGGTGATTCCTGGAGAGTTAATATGGATCTTTTTTACCAGAAAAATGGCCCGTGGAGATTTTAGGAAGGATGCAGAAATAACAAAAGTGCATTTCAGGCTATGGAAGAACGTGTGAAAAGTGTCCCGAGAGAGCTAAGACTTTTGAGGAAAGTTGGCGAAGTTTCAGGTGGACGTTCAGGTTTAGCAATACCTGAGATTAGGGACCGTCTTTCCAGGATCTGCATCACAAGATTAATCCTTGAGCCTTGAGCGGATCCGGGGGTGGTTATGGGCACAATTGCCTTCGGTGGGAAGCAGTTCAAATGCTGCAAACGGAAGAGGACAGAATAAAGTTTCCCATTGCCTTCCATTCGTTCAGCCCAGCTATTCGGGGCAGCGAGTTTATCGCCTGTTGTTGGCTGGGAGTATGGAGCGCCCTCGAGGGAAAACTCCTGAACTATATTAAACTCTGCTGGAAAGCCCCGATTATCCCTTTCTTTGGAATTTGACGCATTTTAGCAGAGTCAGGCGGCGAATTCAGCCTGAAGGAAGGAATTGGCTCCTTAAAGAAAAAAAAGTTTTCTTTTAAAAAGTCTCTTTCCATCTTTCCTGTGAAAAGGGCTTCAGATCACCTCCACCTCCACCTCCCTCCCCATCTCGGGTTGGCCAGCTAACGGTTAGTCCCATAAATTTCTCCCCCTGCCCATTTACCTAGATGCTGACCACCAACCTGGGCAGTTTTAGAGAAATTCACTGTTGCTAAGGATACCGATAGCTACGAGTTGCCTCCCTTACATACCATAAACAACAGCTGTCAACAATGCTGACTAGTAGCCAACTATAAAAACTCCCGGCTTCTGTAGGCCTGCAGCAGAGGGCAGCATCGCTGTTCAAAGGCTACACAAGGTCGGACCTGGTTAGTCCACGGATGGGAGACCACCAGGAGTTCTTATAGCTGAAGATTAGACCGAAAAATAAATGAATAAATAATAAGCAACAAAAATCTCGGGGGGGGGGGGAAAGGCAGATCGCTTTTGGGCTGTCGCCAAGCAAACTGCTTTTGTGCTGTCGCCAAGCAAACCTTGTGTGTGTTTTTCCCTATAGTCACCAGGAATCAAGCTTGATTCCAGACAGAATAGCACCCCACTTTTGGAAAGGAAAGCACGAAGAACGACGACTTGCAGAAAAAGCCGGACCAGATTGGTTTTGCTGGTCCTATCACTCCTAATGTAGTCTAGGGAGTTTGTTAAAGCATTTTGATTTGAAATGATATAGGGTTTCTTGCCTGAGCAGGGGGTTGGACTAGATGACCTCCAAGGTCCCTTCCAACTTTACTACTACTACTACTACTACTACTACTACTACTACTACTACTGCTACTACTACTACTACTACTACTACTATTATTATTATTATTATTATTATTATTATTATTATTATTATTATTATTATTATTATTATTATTATTATTATCCTTAGTTTTAACTGGTTCCAGAACTAACCTGCCATGTCCCCATTATTGGAGAGAGGGTCGCTGCGCTCAGGGGCGCGGGGCAAAAATATTTCGGGGGGGGATCAGCTCCATCGCTTGGCAGAAGGTGAGCCAACTTAGCTCCTTTCTTACCAGCAAGGCCTTCACCGACCAACTCGGAACTCGTCCAACCGGGGCGGCTGAGTTGAAAGATTTTACGAGGACCCCGGGTGCTTGTTTCGAGGTGGTGTAGCGAAGATTCGGGAAGCAGCCCTCCCGACTGGCCGATGGGCACATTGTGGGGCACACTTGAGAAAGTATTTGGAGGGAAGGTTAATCTTTGCCTCCTTATTTAAATCGGGCGAAGACCGAACATTTCAAGTAGTCCTTGACCAAAGTTAGGCGCCCATCGCCATCTTCTGTAAGCCTAGGAGAGGGGACCCATCTCCTCCACACGGAAGCCCCTTTTCAGATGCCATCTCTCCCTGGGGAATTCCTTCCCCGTTACCCGTGGCACAGTTTTCACCACTCCTGCTTTAAGAGGCCCGGACTTCTGAAGACCAGAAAGCACCAGAAGAAGGCGAAAACAACGGATGGAAACTAATCAAGGAGAGAAGCAACCTGGAATTAAGGAGAACCTTCCTAACAGTGAGGACAATCAACCAGTGGCACCGCCGCTTTCCCTTCAGGAGTTGAGAGTGCTCCATCACTTGAAGGCTTTCCAAAAGAGACCGGCCAGTCCCCTTGTCTGATGGGGTATAGGGTCTCCTGCTTGAGCAAGGGGTTGGACTAGAAGACCTCCAGGGTCCCTTCCAGCTCTGTTCTGATTGATTGACACCCCCCCCCCAATGCAGNCCGCAACCAAGGTAAGCCCAGGGGAAGGGGGGGAGCCTGCGCTTTTTGGGGGGGGGTAGGGGGAGGAAGGACCCGCCGCTTTCACTTAGCCAGGGGTCCCCCTCGCTTTTACGGCCCCGCCGGCACCAGGGATAAGGAGGCGTCCCAACGAGAGTCCTTCCTGGGGGGCGAGCGATCCCTGGCAAGCCTCGGGGGGGGGGACCTCATCCTGAGCATCTTTTCAATATTTAATTCACAAAGTAACCAACGATTGTTAAAGGAGAGCATCTTTCAAAGGCGGCACATTGGTTTAACGCCGTTGTAATGGACAACTCTTAACCACGGTTGCGTGGAGAGATGCTAGGGTGGCTGTTAATAAAGGGTGCAAAGGACCTGCAACCGTCTTAGGCTAGGAATCAATCACTGGCCCTAAATATCCGTGCAGGGAATCGAACTGGAGTTAAGTTTTTCCATGCGCGGGCATAGGACTGTTGGGATGTAAAACTAGCACATCTAATTAGCACAGAGTACTGTGCGAGTCAATCAATTTATAGGTTTGAATAGGTTGCAGGTAAACGCTTCAGTTGTGGGTCTTGGACTCAGCGGGTGTAGTAGATGAACATACTTCACCCGCCTCGAAAGTAAACCTGGGATTTAAATGTAAACTTGTGAGAACGCCCTATTAAACTTATTAAACTTAGGTTCCGAATAGATTTATTCAGGGATGTGTCATTAATTTACAATTTGTTATAGGTTCCGATTGAATAGATATATACATTTAGCAAACCCTATGCTGATTACTTTGTGAACTATATAGTACATATGTCTGACACACACACACAAAGCAAAACCAGATATTTATGGATTAAAGGGCTTGTGGGTTTGTTGCTTCTAATCATAAATCTGAAGTCTTCTTCCCATGAAAGTCCTGATAAAGCTTTTTGGAAAAAGAGGGTTAAGGATTGAAAGAGCTTTTTGTGTGGATGCAATCCATATTCGTCCCAATGAGTGGAATTTGGGGGCATGGATTTACTTTATGCTCTCTTCTATATGGCTACACCCTTCTGTAATATTACGCTTACTGGGTTTTCAAGCACTGAATGAATCATACAATCGCTCCACCTTCTCCTTTCGTAGTGGTATATATTTACTTAGGAGTGAAATTCAGCCAAGCTTCAGGAAAAGAAACTGTAACATTTACAATTCTGAATTAAGTCGGACTTGTTTCATTCCAGGATTAAGATCAGGAATGTTGTGCACATGCAAAAGTACATTATCTTCCAACAACGGTATCAACAATTCTAAACCCAAATTAGCAATCTGATTATTCTCACTTATCCAAGAAGAGAATCTATTGAGTTACATGCCCCAGATTTCTGCATAAAAGTGCACGGGACTGTGCACTCAGTGAGTTGTTATTACAACTTTAATGTCTTTGGCATTTACCTTTAATAATTGTTTCACATACGGCTTTCCTGTTAGTTTCTGTTTACTTCCTAACGTCTTTATGAATTGTACTTGGTATTTTCTTGCAGACATTATTGTTTTAAGCAAGCAGATACTGCAGTTTGTTTATAACTGGGCTGAAGATACAAAAAAGCATTCTTTACGAATCTAACAGTTCATTTAGTTAATGTCACTGCAACCAACTGTTGAAATGATTTCTTTCAACCAGGATTAAAGAATTGATTCCTGTGGAAATAAAAATTTAAAAAGTTATGGTGCATCGGTATAGCAAATAGTGCTAAATGGATACTGATGGGGTGGGGAAGATAAATTATGACCTAATATGGCTTTTAACGCAGCAAATGTACAGTGAAGGAATACAGTCAAGATTATTATATTCTTATGTTAGCTCATCTCTATATTTTAGGAAGCTAAAAGTGCACAGAGGGAATTATAGTGAAAGGAAGAATGGGAAGTTGTTCCCTGGATATCTATCATTTGTTTAACCCACAGAAGTTGCAAAAATCACACACCAATTTTGTCTTCTGAAATACTGTAATTTAGCTCCCTAATCCTACTGAAATCAATGAGAGCTATGGTGCAATCAGAGAATGAATGCCATTCATTCATCTCAGTAAACCGATGCTGGGTTTATACATGATACTGCACTGCTAGACTTTCAGAATTCATTTATATTTTTCAATAAACCGAAATCCTATGGATTTGACACTTAGCATCACCATGCCTTAAGCAAGTCTATGTAGAAACATATATGTTTCTTAGAAATTGCACCCAACAAGTGCACAGTACTCAAACTACATTCCTAGAGTAGCACCTTATTGAAGAAATGACCATTGCTGGATAAAGGTATGATGAAATATTTTGCTTATTCCTACAAAATGGAAGCAACTTGATCAAGCAAATCTTGTCCTAAAACATTAGTTTTTATCTAGATATTTTATGTAAGAAGAAAAGAATATTTTTGTGAAATTCATGGAACCACAAAATAACTGATCTTAACAAAAATCTTAAAAATTAAAAACAAAGGACAATTTTTTTGATGGGCTTGTGCAATAGAATTACAATACCATTACACTGTAATTCTAGGCAATAGCTTACTTCTGCAGATGTATACATAGTATTATTAGGCAGAAAACAGTTAATGGTGAATTCCATAATTATTTGCATTTAGTTTTGTAGTTAAACCTGTTGCAGAAGTAGTGCTTTGGAGGGGGTGTGTAATTGTGAACAGTTCAGAGCAATAGAGAGAATAATTTATTTTAATAGCACATTTATTTTAATTATTCTTAATGCTGCACTTTCAATTCTTTAAAAAAGTTTTTATTAAACTTTAATGATTCTACCTTTATTGCATCTAAAATAGTAAAAAGGTCAGTGTTTTTCCAATACATTGATCTGTCTTACTCAGCAAGATGTTAAATTGTGAAGGCAATTTCTTACACACTTTCAGAATTCCATTCCATTCCTTAAATTTCTATTCTCTTCTTGATCCCATTGATTTCTTGCATTTGGTTAATGGTATTATTTTTTTTTAATCAACACATTATTGGAATTCTGGAATATAAGACCCAGCTTATATTTGAAACAATGAAACATCTTTATTCCAGGTAATAAGGATGCTGAATAAAAATGCACTTGTGTTTTTATAGGACAAGAAAAGAGATCCCACTTCAATGAAATCAGTAAAACTATTAAAAATCTAAATTGCAGTTGAAAGATTTTTGATATCAATAACTACCATCTAACTGAGTTTAATATAATGGAGCCTCAAGGGTTTTCTCTTATAACATTCATGAGATTGTGTGTGTGTGTAAAACACTCCTCAGTTCTTCCAAAAGTATATGCATGCTGATTTTTTGAAAATCTCCCATTTGCATATGCGAATGGCTACCTACATATGCAAAGTTTTGGAAACTTTTTTTGTGTAACTGCATCTCTTGATTCTTCTAGTGATGGAGAAAGTAGCAAAAAACAAAAACAAAAACCGCACGGAAAGAGGTTTATCATCTGCATGTTCTTAACACAACACTTGTTATGCCCAAAGTAGAACTTTAATCAGAAGATTTAGAGATTTAGATATATTTGATGCTATGTGTCATTTAAGAGCTGGGACTTAATTTGATTTTAAATTTGAAAACTTAGCCTTCCATTCTTACTCCAAAATAAAAGGGAAACTTGATTTTAAAAGGATGGGCTGAGGAATCTGGACGGCTCATCTTTCAGCTCCTGTTGTGTGACAGGTCTAGCCAAACACAATTGCTTTAGAGTTAGGCTGCAATTCCTAAAAAGCGAGGAAAGAATCGCTTTTTAATTGCCACTTCAGAAGGGTGAGAAGCAAGTATAATTTTAAAAGTCGTGAAAAATGCTCTGTTGCTCCAAAGCAAAAACGGGGGAAGGAGAGGGGGAGGAGAGGGAAAATACCGGGCACCACATCCAGCACACAACTTTGTGATAAAAAGACAAAAAAAAGAGATATAATTTGGGGACGTTGGTAAGTTTGAGTAATGAACCTAACGTTCTCTGCTTTTGAGTCTTACCAAGGTTGAATGTTCCGTTTGAGACGGGTATTTTTTTTTCCCCACCGTGGGAAAGAAGTTACCTCGGCGTTTTTGCCAAGTCTTCTCCGGGAGAAGGCACTCTTCTGCTTTGAACTTTTTGCCAGGCCGCCTGCCCCCTTGCTCCGTCTCCTCCCTCTCCCTCCCCGCCACGCAGCTGGGTCCCCTAAACAATCGCCCCCCTTCAGAAGAAGTGGCCTTCTTCGCCAGATGTCCACGTTGCAATGATTTTCAGCACATTTTAATCGGCTCGGCCTCTGATAAAGCCCTAATTAAAGAGACCTCGCTATCTGGGGGCTGGTTCAGAACTCCAACCTCCTTATCGCATTCTTGAAGCTTTGGGGCACGCAACGCCGGGAAACGTGGCCAAAAACACCAAGTCTGCTCCGGGCAGGGGTTTTGAAGGCCACCGAACCGCTGGGCAAAGAGAACTCCGGATCTAGAGCTTCGGGGCTTGGAGGGGCTTTGGAGAGCCGAGGGGAGGAGGGAAAGCCCCTTAGCTTTGGGCGTTATGAGCCAAGATAAGGCCGTTGGGAGCAGCTGATGCCTGGAAGCGCAGGGGTTGGGCACCGGCCTGTCATCGCTGTTCCTCGGCCGAATAGACAAGGGACGCTTAAGCACCAGAACGCGCCTGGCGCACGCGGCGGCTTTGAAGGCTCAGGCCGCGCCAAGCTCCTAGTTGCCTGCCAAATGCGCGGCGCGACGGCGGGTGGGAGGAAAAGTGTGTGTGTGTGTGTGTAGGGGGTGTGTGTGTGGGGAGAAACGACAATTTACCGGGCAAGGTGTTTCTACCTCCCCCCCCCTCCCCTTTTACCTTCAGCTCAATGCACTGGGATCTCCACTCCGTGGACTGGAAAGGCAGAGAAAAACCTGCATTTTTCAAAAGCCGTTTAAAACTCTTTTTTTTTCTCCCCCCTGCGGGGCGCCAAAATAAAGTAGTCCATTCGCCCCCCCCTCCTTTTTTTTTTTTTGAACCTGTTATGACTTGAAGCCCATTCCCTCCCAGGCTTTTGGAAAGTTTTGAGTTACAGCAGCCCCCATGTGCACATGTCCAAGAATAAGAAGGAGTCCCCTTCGGCACAGTGGCTCGGGTTTTGTAGTAAAGGGGGAGATTTTACAGATGAAAAGGCTGTTCGATCCCCACTTTCTTGACAGCAGGGTCCCCTGAAGTCGACAGGACTTCAGAACAGACAGTCTGAAATAAACTGTTTTCCCCAAAAGAAGTCAGGATAAATAAACTTAAGATCAGGGATGTTGACTTGAAAACTGAAAGGTGAGATATCTCTTTAAAAGAGTGAAATGTACTGATAAAAAAGGCGGGACCCCTCAGAAGCGCCTTAAAACCGCTGGTATTCTAGGGAGCAATGAAGCTGGAGGAGGACATACCACGTAGGTGTGATCCCAAACTTTTGGACCAGGCTTGCATGACTCTGTAAACGCCATAAGCTCCAGAGTCCAGGAACCTTTGGAAGAAGAATAAAAAATTATGATCCAAGCAACTTACCTGGAAAATAAACCCATTGAAACAGGCAGATTTCTATATTCAATTTCCTTCCTTTTAGAAATATCTACAGATTTGCAGTTAGATTCACTTCCCTGTGTTGAAATTCATCTGGAGAGGCCCAGACTTGGGGAAAGCTGATGTAGGCAAAAAAAAAAAAAATGGTTTATAGATTTCAGACAATGGAATTGAGTAGGCTTTACTTTTAAAGAAGAGGCAGGAGCACGTTAAATCTGAAACGTCGCCAGTACGTCTCAATTAAATAAAGACGTTTAGGAAAAGTGAGCTTCTGAATTGAGAAGGTTCATAGCTTTCTTCTCCGAGCCCCCACGTCTGGCAACTATCGCCCCTTACCAAAACTGAGACTAGATAGATTACAAAACCAGAATAAAAACGAAGATCGAAACGTTTCTAGTCCTGCTGTCTATCCCCATTAAAAGATTGCGCGGGTTTTTCTTCACAAGTTTTGGTTCCTCGAGAAAAGTCAAAAGTAAAAATTTGCGTCCCCAAGGTGACAATACTACACGCAGGCTGTCCGCCCTAACATATTAGCAAGAGTCAATGGGGACGGTTGGATCGGAACGGCCACTTGATATGAATGAGGAGCGCAAGTTTACGTCGTCTTTTAGTAAAGTCTTCTCATGTTTTTGAGTAGCTGGTGAACTATATTGCACCTTGTGGGCATCCAGTGGTGCGTTTATGTGAGCGATCCGCAATTCCACCTCCCCTCCTTCAATTTCTGCCCCGTTTCTTCAGTTTTGTCCCAATCCCTTCGCGAACCTTTTTCTAAGAACCTAAACGGCTTTTTCGACAGCCAGAGTTCGTCCGGAGAAGCAGGTTGTAGGATTGCTGCAGAAAAGGCATTTGCCTCCCCCCTCCTCCAGCAAAGCCTACTACTTGTTGCTCCTCTTACAACCAACTTGTATTCTGAACGTGCAAACCTGATCTCCAAAGAGCAGCGAGTTTAAAAGAAATTGCGGAATTCTAACTCAACGTGTTCCGGAAGCGAAGTTCCCATAAAGTGATTATTTACTTTAAAAGAAGCGTTTGCTTGCGGTGTTGGGAAAGCGAGGGGAGATTTCATAGCGACGCTACGCCAAACATTTCACGGTCTTAGGGCAAATGCTGATGCGCGGAGAAGTCTTAAAGATAATATTACTTTGTAATTACTTTTTAGCCGAAGTTGTTTAACTGGCTCCACGTAATTAATGAAAGTTGGTGTCTAAACGCCTGATTTACGATTCGGTCTCACCCTGAGGTCACAATAGGCGATTTTTTTCCATCTGAATTCGCTCCTTTCTTTTTCTTTTTAAAATAAGCTGTTTATTATTTGAGCGAGTAATTTTCGGCTAAAGTAGGAGGTTATTTTTCATTTAATGGGCTGCCATTTTTATTGCAGGCTCTTCAGAAAGTTAATCTTACAAAACAAGCGAGAAGCCAGCGAGAACGAGATTAAAGGGTAACTTTAACATATTGTGGAATGGCAGACAAGTCTGTTCAGCAGATCAGGACTTTTTCTTATATACGGGGGACTATTAATGGAAACTTTGCTTACTGGGGAAAACGGCCGACACGGACTTTTAAAAGATAGCCAAACCCCGTGTGGATTTCAAAATTCGGGAATATCCTTTGAGACTTGTTGCCCTAAACTCTTGCTGGCGCCAAAAGTTTTAAACACTGGAATCAACATCTAATATGCACCGGATCCAGTAGTTTCTGCAGCTTTTATCCCTTTATCAAAGGAAGGCAGAGACGCAAAACCCAACCCCGTGCTTGAGTAAAACTTTTATCGGGACCAATCAGAAAGTCAGAAAATGGTGCAGACGTTTCCGACTTCCCCAGAATTTTTTCACTGTGGGATGAAGAGTTTTGAAGAATTGGGAAACTTGCATACCTTTTCCCTATCATTCTGGGTTGGTGTCATTTATTTATTACACTTTAAATTTATTTATTTGCACTTATATGCCTTTTGACTTCAACACCGCTGATTGTTTGAAGGACATATGTGGCTTGTTCTCTGCTTTGGATGGACATCTAAAAATCAACTTTTTATCTTTTTAATGGGCAGCAGCAGGCAAAAGAGTTCAGATGTAAAGGTAGGAGGCACTGCAGGAAAACAACCCTGCCCTCAATTCAATGAGAAACCCTGCCATTCTGAGTTCATGGGTTTTGGCCCTCTCTTTTGCAGAAAGAAGCCATCTGCTGCTGTAACAGAGCAGAGGCTTCCTATTTCTGACAACTTCTCGCCTCCTGCCTGTCTAGAGGGACGTTCTTGCAGGAAGAAAGTTCAAGGGCAGGCAATTCAGCCCCTGATTCCAACCCTGTTGTTCTCTTGGCAGGTTACGGCACAGTGGCGTTTGATGGAGCTCCAAGTTACGGCCATACTCCCTCTCACCCTGGGGCACAGTTTACAAACCACTCCTTCAAGCACGAGGACCCCATCGGCCAGCAGACGCCTTTAGGTAATGGTAGCGGAAAACATCTGTGCGAGGAACCGATCCCGGGTGGGAGAGAGGGAAGTTGTTTGCTACACACACACACACACACACACACACACACACACACACACACACACACAGTTTAATACTGGGGCCTTGCCTGTACTAACAATTGAGAGGGTTTGGCGTCTCTGTATGCCTAATCCGGTTCATCCTAATGGCAAAGAGCAGTTGGATAACTGAGAAGCTGGGGACCGGACTGGATGTCAACAAAAGTGTAAGAATTACAAGAGGCTTTGAAACCTCTGTGGGAATGTCTACGGAGATTCTCAATCATCCAGGTCATAATTATCCCAAAGGTGCTTTTTCACGAGGCAACTGGACTTTCTTGTTTTTCTTTGAAGACGTTTTGCTTTTCACCCAAGAAGCTTCTTGGATGAGAAGCAAAATGTCATTAAAAAAAAAAAAGTCCAGTTGCCTCGTGAAAAAGCACCTTTGGGATAACTCTGGGAATATTGTAACACAGTTTTACTCCTCCGTGAGCCAGCAGTAACTTCACTGGCACAGAAGAGACCTTCCTCCAGCATAAACCAAATAGTCAATCTTTGGAATTATGTCAGTAATTCTTCATCAGCAGATTAATTCTAATGTCCTCGTTATGATTCCCTCCAAGGTTTCTATTTGGCCTTTCAGCTCCCGGAATTTCTAGTCAGTATTGACAAAGACTGGCTGAAAATAGCAGGGATAGTTGTTCAATATATTTGGAGGACATCAGAATGGGGAAGGAAGACTGGATTAAATTAAGCCAGTTGCAACCCAGCTCTTGCCTATCCAGAATCCATTGTATTCTAAACTTGATAACACACTTACCTGATAGTAATCTTTTGTGTCCCTCTGTGTACCACTGGGTGAATCTACTTAAGACTGAGCTCAGCAAGTGGTAAATTCCAATGAAATCAATGACTATCTGCAAAAAGTCTTTTGGGTTTCTAAATTCTAGATCAGTGTTTCTCAACCTTGACAATTTTAAGGCATGTGGACTTCAACTCCCAGAATTCCACAGCCAGCAATGCTGGCTGTGGAATTCTGGGAGTTGAAGTCCACATGCCTTAAAATTGTCAAGGTTGAGAAACACTGTTCTAGATCTAGAAAACTCAAAATTATGTTGGAATCTTGTTGGTTCTGACATTGCTACTTTATTATTAAAATTATATTTATTATCCAGCCTTTCTACTGTAAGGCCCCAAAACAATCTTATTTTCATGTTACTGCTAAATAATTTGGGCACAGATCTTAAGATTAAGCATCAATTTTCAGTATCATCAAAAGCAAATGGGGCTTCAAAGGTAGCACACACACTCAGTTAAAGGGGTTTTCTGGTTTGCAGGATGCTTTGAACCCTGGGCTAACTATACTGGGGATGGCCGTGTTCACATAGCACACCAGGTAACACATGGTAGTTTGTTATTCAGTGTGTTGTGGAAACCCAGCTGTGGGGAATGATGCATTTGCTATGCTTGGTGCTCAGGATTTCTTCCAAAGGAAAAACTGCATTGAGGCAGCTTTATAAAATTGGTTGCCAATATCACTGCACCCATATTAAAAACAGGAAAAATATAAATTTATTTTGGAGAAAATAACAAAAAATGAATTACAATCTGAAACAAGGCTCACTCATCAGACAGCAATTCAATCACATTTTACATTTTGTTAAACTTTCCATCATCCCCACAAATGAATGCTACAACTGAAATAAAGATTGGATAGTCTAGTGCAGGGGTAGGCAACCTTGGCTCTTTTATGACTCGTGGACTTCAACTCAACCATGCTGGCTCAGGAATTCTGGGAGTTAAAGTCCATGAGTCATAAAAGAGCCAAGGTTACCTACCCCTGGTCTAGTGATTGGTCCTTGCTCCAGTTGATGACTCTTGCAGTTTGAGAGTGACTATGAGAACACTGCCTTCCCACCCCAACATGTGACATTAATGAGTCATGCTGCCAGATTGTGAATTTCTTATGGTTTATCTGCAGGTGACCAACAATATTCGGTGCCTCCCCCAGTGTACGGCTGCCACACTCCCACAGACAGTTGCTCCAGCAGCCAGGCTCTTCTCCTGAGGAATCCTTACAACAGGTGCGAATCTTTACTGTATCCTCCATCCTCTTTTGCCTCCTGAAGCTTGGCAAATCAGCTTTTGAGATGGGCTGTAATGTTTCACTGAAGCAAAGAGCTCCTTCTCTTCTTCCTCCTTCCTTCCGCTTGACTTTATTCTACCTCTGAGAACAGGACAAAGAGCTTACCGTGTCACCACCCCTAGTTTTCTTTGGAAAGAAAGATAATTAACACTGGGGAGGGAGAATTATGATATAACTGGCTTATTAAAGATGAAAACGTGTGGGCAAAAATTGACAGACAACAGTGGAGTCTTTTTTGTGCCCCTAGGTTGTCCTCCCGACTATAGCCAAATATTAATTTTGAAGGGATGACCCCATCAGACTAGTAGAGGGGGGGAAAAGGCATGTAGTAATTAAACAAAATAGGACTTGATTTTTTTCTGAGTAATTACCAGTTGCAATGTAGGCAAGGAATGATGGACTTTAGAGTCTCAATCCTTGCAGGGCACCAGGCTGGAGAAGTTCAGTGTAAACTTTACTGTTGCCATGAACATCTCTCTTCAGTGTCAACTTCTATCATTAACACAGGCTGAAAATCTGCACAATATTTCTTTAAAACTTTCCCAGTGGGATGACTGCCAAAAATTGATGAGGTTTTTTTTTTGCCATTCTACTCGACCCTTCCTTTCAGACCTGCTCTTGTCCCCTGGTAGAAACATGTGACTTTTCAAAAGAGAGAATGACTTTTTTTTCCAGGGCATTCACTCTGAAGTGTTTGCAATATATCATTCTGGTATTCATTGAAATGGATGAGACTAATCTGGTTTAAGGGAAAAGTACTGGTGATAGAAGTGTGATAGAAAGTTATAGAACACATTCAACTGCTAATTAGAAAGCTGTAGGACTGACAGTTTAGTTCCTTAATTTTTCTTCATTCTAGCCAGTGACAAAAAAGCCCATCTCCTGAAAAAATGGGAGGAAGTAAATAATTCCATTAATACAGAAGGACAGAAAGAAACAGAGGTACTTAAAAGTGTTTAAAGGCATCTCTGAGGAGAAAAGTGTCCCAGAATTCTTGAGTTTTAAAATTAATCAGGATAAATGGCCTCTTGCTGCAGTTCTCACCCACTGTGAGAAAAGAGAATGTTACTATTTTAAGTTTGTAGGTTGCTAGTTCAGAATGCACCATCATTCTTTCCTCTCTTGGACTGGGCTTAGCACATTCTTGAAGCCCTCCTTTCAGAGTTTTATATCTGAGAGATGTGGGGTGCATCTACTCTCATATAGCATTCTGGTTCTCTAAGGTGAATCTTAAAGAGAGTGATGGCAACTGTGGCTAAGAATATGATTGAGATGACAAATAGAAGAATTACTTGTCTGCCTACCAAATCGAAGCTATCAAGCAGTTAGCTTCTATCCTTAATGAGCTTTAGGGTTTGATCCTCATACATTTAAAAGAGCAGTCCTTGGGGCCAGCAGCCCTTGCTGTTTTGTTGGATAAGACCATGGAGCAGGACCTGCGGGGAGGAAGGGGGAGCACCTTTTCATTTATTTTGAGCTTGCTTACCAGCCAGAACTAAAGTCTCCTCTTTCCCTTCCCTTTCCCCCTCCTATTCTTCAACTTTTGGTGAACTTGGAACAATCCTACGTCTCAGAAACTGCTGAGAAATATTATGCACATAACAAAAGGGAGCTCTGCAAAGAGGAACTATAAAACATTCTCCTTCGCTTCAGGCAGACCCTCCATAGGAACGGGGACTGTACTTCCCAGAATTCTTAGTCAGCATAGAAGTTATAGCTGTAGCACATTGGTGCATCCTAGGCTGGAAAGCTGCAATAGAGCTTAATTGTACTGTAGAGCAGGGGTCCCCAACCACCGGTCTGTGGACTAGTACTGGGTCACGGCATGCTAGCAACTGGTCTGCACAAATAACCAAAGCCCCATCTACTGGATGCAGGCAGCACACAAAACCACGCTCCCTCTGGTCTACAGAAAAACCTCTCTCCACGGAACTGGTCCCTGGTGCCCAAAAGGTTGAGGATTTCTGCTGTAGAGGAATATGCCTGGCTGTGTAGTTGTGTTGACAAATGGATAGAAAAATGTTAGCATCTCTCCTCCTGTTCTCAAAACCTACTCTTCCTATATTAGAGAACTGCAGTGATGTCAAGTGTCAGAAATTAGTTAACCAATTAGTCTTATTCATATGGAGGAAATCGGCGAATAACAGAACAGTACAAGACAATTTTTTTCAGGCAAAAAGACTGAGGTGTGTGTAGATCCAGACTTAACAATGTATCTGTTAGGTATCTATCAAAATTCTTACTATCTTTAGACCAAGCATGATCAGTTTCAAAAGCACTGCAAGCTTTTAAGTTCTTTAAAACCTTTAGTCAGGAAAGTTGTTACAAATCAGAGATTATGGGGAAAGAGGATGAGAGTCCAAAAAATTAGATCCAGAACTTTCTAGCTTATCAGAAGTAAGTTTAAATTTCATGCCCCTAAATGCTGAGTGCACAAAGCTGAATCTTAAAATCAGGTCAAAGGGAGGCAATTCCCTGTTCTGTTATAATCAAGGCCAAGCAGGCGAGACCCCAACAGAAGATAAGAGCACAGAGCACCTGAGATGTAAATGACTGTTTAGGAATTTGCAGGCAGATCCAAGGCCACACTGAGCTTTGCTTCATTAAGCTTAATGAGCAACAGCTGAGCTGTGGAGTATCAGTGGTCAGCTGTGGAACAGAATAGTATCCCCAACGTCTACAGCCTGGTGTTAAAAGCAACAAATAGACTGGAAAAAGATGTTGTTTAGGCAAAGATCTGGCCTTGTCAGATTCCACCTTTCCCAAAATGGCATCCTTCAGATGCATTTCAATTGTTACAATTCCTAATCACCATGGCCATGTGAACTGAGAATTACGGGAGCTGTGTCTCCTAGAGCAGGAAGCCTCTGCTCTGGTGCCTGGCTGAGGAATTCTGGGAGTTGAAATCCACAAGTCATAAAAGGACCAAGTTTGAAGATCCTTGGTTTAAAATAACCTTTTACTTGCATGAACCTCATTTGTCCAAGCAATTGCTAAAGATTTCTCTTATTTTAATTAATGTTGGCTCATTTGTAGATATATCTATGTGAAAATTACTTTTTCTTAGCAGCTGATTTTGCAAACTTTCTTCTCCAATCATAACTGGAAACTTTTTATGTATTCACGCATTCTAAAGCAGGGTGTCAAACTGCCGGCCCACGGGCAGGACGTGTCACATGGAAGCCGCGTCCACCCCATTGCCGGCAATGGCAAAACTGTTGTGAGTTTGACATGTTTGCTTTAAAGTATTTATATCCTCATTTTCTCTATAAAGTTTTAGGTGGACACTGCAGTTACATATTTACTTTTTTATTCTTATATTATTGTAGTCTTTATTAGTTTTTATTTCTATTTGTAATCTTTAAAACATCATTTAAAATAGCCAACAGTTACAAATTTACAGATAGCATATCTGAAGAGAGAGAAAGAGAAATAGCAGAGAAACGTAATAATGACATTTTAAAGATAATTTATTTTTTAAAAGCAATATTATATGTGAAAAGAAATCATTTCGGCAATTCCCACAAGATTGTTAAGGACAAACAGCTCCCTGAAAAGGAGTTCCAGAGATTCACACAGTGACTGAAAAGATCCTACAATCTGGTAGATTCCCTGAGTTCAGTGGGATTTATCTCCCACATGTTTATTATTTCAGTATTATAGTCATTCTAATGGTGTGGTGAAATCAGTGGCGTAGCGTGGGTTGTCAGCACCCGGGGCAAGGCAAGTAATTTGCGCCCCCCCTCCACAGTGGGCGGCGACCCGGCGGCTCGGATCGGATTCGCACAGCCAGCACTGCAGAGAGAGTGAGTGAGCCAGGCAGGGGCAGAGAGCTGCGAGTGCGAGCGCGCCCCCCCAGATGTTGCGCCCGGTGCGGCCAGCCCCCCCTGCACCCCCCACGCTACGCCACTGGGTGAAATTATTTAACAAAATGTTTAGGTCTTAAGAAGTGTTGTAGAGAAATAAAACTGGCTTTTCTTTCTAATTGTAACTAATTGTAAAAAACTTGTGAGGTTTTACTGAAGTTCTTTGCTATGTATTAGCAATATAATTATAATCTGTAATCCCTATTTAATCTGTGGGTTGACAGAACATTGATTCTGCCATATATTTAGCTGCTCCTTTTATCTACTCAACAGCACATAGAACCAGACTTAAATTTCTTAAGTCTATAATTTAGAAGCTAAGATTTGTCATCTTAGTCTGATTCATAGCAGAAATATACCAGTACCAACCAGTCACTATAATTTTAAAAGTTACATTTTTGATATTTACTGTACTCCTGTATGTCTATTTTAATTTCTCCTATTTAAAACCTTAATTTGTAGAAATGAAATTCTATTTTTCAAGTCCCAATCTGAGACTTCTGATAAATCTGAATTATATATCTTGTATAAATTTTGCAGTCTGGTCTCTGATTGGAACTCTTCAAATCTGTAGCTTTTAATGTTATTTTTTTTAATTATTTGATTCCTCCATGGCAAAATCAGAACTCCAAAAAGCATTGATGTCCCAGAATCCTGATTGAATGAATGAGGAAAATTGTTATTTTTTCAATGTACAGACCTTAAATAACTGACTTTCCAGTAACTGCTGAAGCTCCATAGTGCCTATGGACTTACAACTTCAATAATTTCATAATGCAGATTTCTAAAGATAATGATGCTAGACTGAGATATAATAAAATTTGGCTTTATTTTTTTGAATGCTTATTGATTTAGATTCAAATAAAAAAAAAACCAGGATAATTTTTCAGTTTATACATATTACTACAAAGAACTCAATGAAATTGAATGTGCAAATAAAACTATATAGAACAGGGTGGTGAATTATATTGTAAAAATGCTCAAAATGCCATCAAAAGAAGTCAAATCATGGCAACTGGGCCAAAGTTCATTAAACTGTGATGTCTCTTTACTCGTCTTGCCATAACAATTGCTAGGATTTCTTCCCAAAATGTATTTATTGCAAATGTAAACGAAGACTCAATCATCCAGGCCAAAAGGATCCAAAAAGGTTAAATCATGGCACTGTATCCCAGAGAAAGCCCTGCAGTTGTTATGGCAAGAGTTGGTGCAATCCAGCGACCCTCTGATTCTCTCCTAACTTTATTTTTTTCATTTTGACTGAAGAAGTTACTTGAAGGAATAATGAAATGGCTCAGTTTAATGAACTTTGGTCTAGTTGCCGTGATTTAACCTTTTTGGATGCTCTTGGCTTGGATGATTGAGTCTTCATTTACATTTATGCTCAAAATGCCAGTTTCTTCTCTTAATCTGCTCTAGTTCTGCATAGAGATTCTGAGCAAACAAAGTGGCAAAAGACAAAATTGCCATTCTAACCATCAGTTCCATATTTCTCAAGGCTGTCTTTCACATTGCATTTCAGGAAGGAATATTGATCCATGCCTGGCTACAAACTTTTCTATGAATTTTGTTATTGTCTCATTTATCCCTTTTATAGCATTCAGTTGCCAAATGCATTTATCTCTCTCTGATCACGCCACAACCTTCCTTAAATATCTACTCCGACTTCTATCTAACGTATCTCTTCAAAAGGTATCTTGCTTCCTCATTGTTTTCTTGCAGTTATACCCCAATGTAGTTATACTTATGAGTCTCCTTGCTCCTTTTTACCACTGGCAGAAGATAATGGGAACTTTGAAGATTCCACCTTTCTTTCTTGCTACCTTACATTCTTCAATATGAGAAACTTTTTAAATATAAATTATTCTTTTATAGCTAATGTAAAGGAACAAAAATTATCTGTTAATGATGAGCAAAATTTAAAAAAAACTACAACACAAAAGTAAAATCAAATGCTAAGTCTTGATTTTGGTCTCTGTGAGCATGCTGAAAATATTGGAACTCAGCCAATAGGGTTAGATTTTCTAGATTCCATAAGATTGCATTGATATAAAGACTATGCTGGCCGAGCAGATGGGATTTGGTAGAAGTTATCTGTGCCTTGGCTTGATTACATCATTATAATTGATTATTATTGTTCACTGAAAATCTGCATTGATTGCTAACTGTTTATCAACCTTTAGGTTTATTTTTTTTATGGGGTTACTTCATCACATAAATGATGATCACATCGCATAAATCTACTGTACATCCAAACCTTTCAGGAGAGGTCCTGTTTTTAGATACGTTAGAAAGGGCATTGTATGCTACTGGATTTTTTAAAGTGGCAGTTCCCTCTCCCTGCTGAAACAGCACTTTTCCTTTTTATACAATGATATTATACAAATTGGACAATGTATTTATTCTGTTGCACCTAAGTGTCTAACTAAGCATAAGCAATACAAAATAAACCTTCTCAGATTGCTACCCTGCTTACTTCTGCTTCCATTTATCTTCTCCTCTGTCGTTTTCTCCACATCAGTTTTTAGATTGTATGGGTTTTTTTTTGAGATAGGAATCTGTCATTTTGTATTTTGTCAAACTGTATATGTATTGGAATGACCTGAGGGATCATTCTTGCTTTTAGAATTTATTACATCCACAGAATGAGAGGGGCTAATTCCTCCTCCTCTTTTTCAGTTCTGTGTGTACTTTGTGGGATGGGGCAGGGGGTTCACTCCAAGATCAGACAGTATCAACTTAGAACAAAGGAGAAATTTCCTGACAGTTAGAACAATTAATCAGCAGAAGAGCTTGCTTCCAGAAGTTGTGGGTTCTCCAACACTGGAGGTTTTTAAGAAGAGATTGGACAACCATTTGTTGGTATAGAGCAGGGGTAGGCAACCTTGGCTCTTTTATGACTCGTGGACTTCAACTCCCAGAATTCATGAGCCAGCTATGCTGGCTCAGGAATTCTGGGAGTTGAAGTCCACGACTCATAACAGAGCCAAGGTTGCCTACCCCTGGTATAGAGTGTCCTACTTGAGCAGGGGGTTGGACTAGACCTCCAAGGTCCCTTTTAACTTTGTTATTCTATTATCTCTCATATCTACCTCAATTTCCTCTTCTCAGGACTTTGTTTATAAGTTTTGATCATTCTTGTTGTCCAGGTCTGCATTTGTTTCTGTTTGTTTGAATCTTTCTTTAAAAGTATGATGGCCAGAACAAGACACACAACATACTGTTGTAGAATTATTGCTGGACACAGTAAAATTGTTACTTTCTGTAATTTGAAAAAGAGGCTTTAGTCGGCACAGCGTTTCTTGCAGGGACAAGGTTTTATTTAAGTCTTTAAAGGTTTTTTTTTTTGAATATCTTAACTTTCCACGTATTATTATGTTCCTTAACCTCACTTGAAAAGCTTGTTTATTTAAAATCCAATTTTAAATAAAAATATCTAGGAATGAGATATATAAAACTGAAGCAACATTGGATAATTTCCTCTCTTTTTTCTCTGATCTTTGTCCCTGAAGACATCTGTTTGTTTTTTGTCTTTGAGTGTGGAATGAAAGTGTAGTAGAAGTACTATGGATAAATTGTTGCCATTGCCAAATATTATTATGAAATGAGACAGACTTTTTCCTGCTTGTTCTTTAAGAGTGGTGAACTCTGTTGTAAGTTCATTAATAATTCAAAACTTTTTTGCCTTGCTCAATGACCAAACATTTATATCCTTAAGATTGCTCTTTTAGACAAACATACTATCACTCATTAAAGTGATTAGAACCGAACCAGATGTAGCCTCTCTTGTTACAGTGAGACTGCAGGAAAAAAAAATTGAGCACGGTAACATATTTCTTATAAATATATATGTAGAAGAAAGAACAACACTGTTAATTAGTTGAACTGGTAAGATGGCTTGTGAAACCATAATTGAATTTGCACAATACAATATGCTTGACAGGTTAATAAAAGTTTAGCGTGCTTAGTTAATTTATTAAGCCAGGTAGATATGGGAGAAAGTCAGCCACGTTGTGATATTTCAAAAATCTAGTCAGCTAAATACAGTAGATCAGGGGTGTCAAACTCAATTTCATTGAGGGCCGCATGAGCATTGCGGTTGCCCTCGGAGGGACAGGTGTGTGTGGCCAGAGTGGGTGCGGCCTACTGGGTGGGCGTGGATGGAGTGGGTGTGGCCTATTGGGTGGGCATGGCCAGCTCTACATCATTCACGTCAAGGGTGCCTGTGGGGGCCTGGGCAGGAGTGGGACAGACCTGAATGCGTTTCAGCATAGATGGCCACCACAAAATTGTACATTGGCTCCTGGCCAGCCTGGGCCAGGGCCAAGGCAGCGGGGGCCATTCCCTCACTGTTTCCAGGATGGCTTCGCGGGCCACATGAAATCATTTTGCGGGCCGCAGCCGGCCCGGGGCCTTGTGTTTGACATGTCTGCAGTAGATCTTCAAGGAAGTTAAAGAAAGGTGCAGACCCAATACACAGAAACTAAAATATATCTCTCAAACACTGATTGGTCACAACCCTCAAGTAATGCCTACTGTTGCTTCCTTGCCTAATGAGGAAGGAGTCCAATGAAACCCTGTCATTATTCTAGTGTAAGGCTCATACTGTATCAGACAGGTCTGGAGGAAGTAGCTGGGGACTGCTTTTTTGAAAATGATACATCTTTGCCTAACCTGCCAGATCCATCAAAATGGAAGTATGACCTAGGTCAGGGGTAGGGAACCTTGGCTTTTTTTATGGAGGACTGTGGACTTCAACTCCCAGAACTGGCTCAGGAATTGGGAGTTGAAGTCCACGAGTCATAAAAGAGCCAAGGTTGCCTATCCCTGACCTAGGTAGTGGCTCATTGAATTAAATGTAAAAACATAGTCTTCATCTGTTGGGAATATTGCATTGGTGTAAAATGGCCAGGCAGACGAAAGCAAAGCAACAATGGCTTTAAATATTCATTGGGTATACTCTATTCAAGTTATACTATGAACTTTTCTACATTATGCATTTTGATACAGTAAACATGTTTGAAAATGAAAATTTACTAGGAGTCACACTTGCAAAGTCTTTAACAGTGGAGGAGTTGCAGCTCACATTATAGCTCTTTCTGCACCAAGGTCAAGAACTCTCGTAGGCTGCAATGCAGGCCAAAACAAACTGTTTGTGATCTACTACTGGCTTCCTTTTAAGATATTTTTTCCCCTCAGTATTAATTTCCTTTTATTTCACTCCAGCTAACATTAATTCTGCCTGCACAAATGTTTTCCTCTTCCTTATTTTATTTCTAAAAAAAAAAATTAAGTAGTTAATCTCCAGTGATTTGGGAAATTCATTTCAAACCATTGCAATGATTTTCTTTTGAATTTAATTCTTTTGAATTTTGCTTTAAAGCAAATATTTGAAAAAAGGGCCATTGGTTCCAAGAATGTGTTTTTCTGTACGGAGAGTTGTAAGACAATTTAAATTATATGCGAATAAATTACATAATACAGTTTTTAATTCCTCTGAGATGCTATCATAAATAACCTCATGTAGTTATTTTCTGCTCCCTCATAAATTAAAAGGCATAGTAATCTGGATTTTTCAGATTTGTATTCCAGTTAATTTTTATTAATTGCAGTTGAAATATATATGGACTTCTATGCATGTTTATTCAAAAGTAATTCTATTGCTTTAGATTTATAATGGAAACTCATACTTATTTGAATTGAAGCTACCCCCAATGACTGTAATGGGATTTAGTCCCAGGAAATTTTATTTTATTTTTTTTCTGTGTAGCAAAATACAGCAAATATTTTTTGCTGTTCTAGACATGGTGATTAAGAGATTAGTTGAGCAGATAAGATTCTGTCAATTTATCTTTAGTAGGTTTTCTTGATTTCCATTTTCATTACACATTATTACTTTTAAAATGGGAAGCAATTTCATTTTTCAAATGCAGAATTTGAACACTTATGTACTATTTGTGCCCCCAATTTACTGTGCAGCCAGACTTCCTTGTTATGTGGATTAATTGGATAAATGAAAATTAATTTTTGGTAATCATTTTGTGTTTAGCCTGATACTGAGAGAGGAGGATACATGTGGTAATGGAAAGAACATTCCTTTCCTTATCACTCTTTCTCAGTGGCCTTTTATATATAACTGGCAATATATAAAATGTGATTTAGTATAAGATTTTTTATAGATCCCTGAAAAGAAATGACTGCCATATAATTTCTTTCACAATGAAAGAATGATGTAAAAGATACTGTACAGTGGATTAAGAAAAACCAAAAGTAAACCAAAATAAAAAACAATACTTTATGCTTTAAAAAGGAAGCAAAAACAATAGTTTTAAATGCCTTAAAAATACAATACTTTATGCTTTAAAAAGGAAGCAAAAACAATAGTTTTAAATGCCTATTTTAGGATTTTTCACATTCATTTAAATGGATTCAGAGATTGTAGCTTATAAGATCTTGAGACCAATTATATGATCTGTTTTGGATACTGTTCAAAAGGAGATTTGACCATGTAATGGCCTTGGAGTGTAGTCTGGCCATCTTGTCTAACTCAATGAATGTACTATCCAGAGCTGAAAAGACACAAATAAAATTACAGGGCTTCTGATAACAATTATGGGTTAAAAATTCTTAAGCTGTACACTTATATTTAAAGTAGCTTTATATCCATCTCCAGAACAGGGATACTGTTTAATTAGAAAGATGAACCACCACAAGCAAGTTGACACCCCCTAGATCAGGGGTGTCAACTTGCCAGCCCACGGGCCGGATGCATCATGCTGAAACTGCGCCCACCCCATTGCCGGCAATGGGAAAAAAAGTCACGACACGTCACATGACATTGCGAGTTTGACACCCCTGTGCTAGATGGAATTTATTGAACCTCAGCCAGTCAATTACATCACTTAAGCATTTAAATAATAATCATAATTTTGATCATTAAAATATAACACATCTTAATTTAGGATAAATTTTGAGTAAGCAGATGTTTGGAATTCTATTACTCTTTTGAAAAAGGACAAGCATTATCTGTATCTTTCAAAACTGCAATTGTTCCTGTTTTTAAAAAAAGATATTATTTTTAAATCAAGTCTGCCCTTATAACAACAATAGCAACATTTTCTGTTCCTGAGAAAAAAATAACACCACAGTCCTAATGAGGCAATGTATCAACAGTTGCACTATGGGCTATTTGCAGTAAATATATGGAATGTCTCCCTAAACGTGGGATATAGATATAGAGACACAGAGTCTATATAATTTTTGTTTTGGTGAATTGGCCATGCTTGGAAATTATTAAAATGCAGAACTCTTTGGTAGTACCATCAGTCATAATAGCTATACTTTATCTCAAAAAATGGATTACGCCTCTGAACCCAGTGGGAGCTGGTGGGCCTATGTGGAATCTTGAAAATATATGTTGGCCTATCTCATTAAATGGCTGCTATGATACACCATTCATAAAACATCCATTTATTTTAAGACAGTTTGATGAGATTGTTCCCCAACAGCCCTTCCAACACTTTCTGCCTTCTCAAAAACATAAAGTGAGTTAATGAAAATATGGAAGTAGGCTGTATAGGGTTAAAAGCAAATTCTGAAAGTAGTAATGTATCAAAAAGAATGGATGTTATAAATTCAGGTGCAAAATGTCACAAGCCAGAAGCACTCGCATGCAACAGCATATACATAGAATCATTGTTTCACATGCAAGTCTGCACGTTAGCACGTTTCATGACCCCACTAAAGGAAACTTCCTTAAAAATTTTCTAAAATGCAGACTGATTCACACATTCATGCCATATTTCACATACAAACAAATGAATCAAGATTTCTGCCAGATATGCACAATAGTGCACGAAACAGAAATGTATGCAGCACTCCATATGCAGCACCTAAAGCACTTATCTTCGAGGAGAAGACACCAAGCAGCACTTCATAAATGTGACAGATAAATCTTTTCTCCCTCTCTCTATATTGGCTTGCCTGATGTAACCTGAACATTCCAACAACTGTTTTTTAAGAGGTAAGTACTGATCTGATTTTGGCATCTTTCATAATATTTGGCCTTAGGTAAAGGCTACTAATTGAAATACAAACAATGAAGCCTCCTAACATAATACACAGTGGATTTTCATGAGAATGACAAGAGGCACGTTTCCAGAACTTCCAACAGGATACACTTAAGAAATATTTCGGACAAGATCCAAAATATTTGTGAACAATGTGAAGTCTGCAGTGTAAAGGAAAAGTTAAAATTAGTATATAACCTTTTGTTTTTCTAATGGCTTAGATTACATCTGTCACCAAATAGTTTCTTTCTGCTGAAATTCATACTGACAGATAATTTGCATTGATTGCATGATGAACTGCATTTCTAAGCTTTTGAATGATTGAATGCTGGGAAACTTTATAGGTGTTGCCATTAATTCATAATATTAGAGAGCAGGAAGGTCTGAAGGAAACAGCATCCAGAATGATGACAAGAGGTAGCAATTCCCTCATGAGAAAAAGCTAAAACTGAATGTATGGCCATGGGGAACGTTTAAGGCATTCCTTTCATAGAATACTAGAATCACATGTAACAACTGGCTTAGCTCAATGTCTGAAACCGGCTACTGTCTTCAGTACTTCTCAGTTACTTTTGTGATCCAAGGAGCATCTAGCTGAGTGGTCTGAAAAATGAATCCTAGATGGGTATTGACTTTGATCCTACAGATATCTATGATTTCTTTTTATACAGGCAGTCCTCAAGTTATAACAGTAATTGAGCCTGGCAATTACAGTTGTAAGTCATAATGTTATAAGGTGGGTCACCAATGATCAGATCTGATTTTACAAACTTTTTTGTGGCAATCATTAAGTTAACTCGTTTGCTATGGAACATTTTTTGCCAAAAACTGGAAGTAAATTCCAGTTTCTGGTAAAATAGTTGTAAATCATGGTCGCATGACTGTGGAGGCCCTGAAAATGGCTGTAAGTGTGGGTTGGTTGCCGAATGCCCAAGACCGATCATGTGACCATGGAACTTTGACACCGGGTTGCCATTCCCTTTTGGGGACTGTCGTAACTTCGAATAGTCACTAATTGACTGCTTTTAAGTCAAAGACTATCTGCAGTGCAATTTATTACTGAACTGAAATTTATTCGGTTTTCTAATTTATTTGTTCCACTTCTCCATGCCCAATCTATATAAATACATAACTGTGCTTTGAGAAGATTACATCAAATTTGGTTTTCTGTTACTATAAGTAAAAAGTTATCCCCAGTAATGTTCAAGTTCTAGCTGTCTTCTCAGGCCTGGCAATTTTTGTGTCTTTTTGTTGATGACAAGATGAGTAAGTATATGACTTGATGAAAAAGCAAATTAAAAAAAAAAGAGATTTTGTGGAGGAGGCTCTTATAAATGAACTGTCAAATGAAATAAAATTAAAGGAAAATCTCCTGCTGTAAATGCAAGGTCTGGCATTTCTAATAAAAATCAAGGCCCTTGAGGAATTAATTACATCAGCATTACAAGAAGAATGCATGGAATTGTAAAATGTGGTGGCACAGACCAGCACGAGCTTCTGTTGCAAAAGGAAAACTGCAGGAGTGTCTTAACAATTTCTGAATTGATATGCAGGTCATTGTAGTCACATAATAGTAATTTGGACACTCTAATGAATAATAGTATGCTGAGGTAATGATAAATGGTATTACACATACCTTGCAATTTAAGTCATCTAACTTTATTTTCTTCAGGTGCCCGTGTGTATATGTTTGTGTGTGTGTGTGTGTGTGTGTGTGTGTGTGTGTATGTATGTAAAAAGTATTTTGGCAAAATTTTAACTCCAGATTGCTGTAGAGAAAATGATTTAAAATATATTTTGCTATGTTTTGCTCATAATTCAGAAAACAAGGTAGATGAATTTACAATAAATGGATGATTCATGTAAGTATGTTTTTTAGGAAATATTGAACATACTAAGGTTTTTACAGAAAGATTTTGTCTCATAATTAAGAGCATGATACAAACCAGTAGAGAGTATACATATACATACATGCACACATACAGAAATGATATTCTTTTTTATCTAGACAGAGTATTTATTTAGAAGTTTGTAAATATGTTTAATTCACTTCATAGCCAGCAAAACATTTTTCTGGAAAAGGTCGTGTAAAGGGAGATTTTTCAAATGATAATTTTGTCTTCTCCAATGATGTGCTATGAATGATGTGCTATGAATATCTATCTGGGTAATTTGGACATCTGCCTAAAATGTATTTGTGATTGAGGGACATATTCAGCTAGAGTTGTAGAAGAGGTCAGTTGAGAAAAAATGAAAAAGACAGAAAAAGAGAAGAGTCTTAACTATTGTTATATGGAAAAAGTATTCAAGAAAAAGAAATCTAAATTCTTCTTGCTCCTCTTTGACTAGTACTAATAATTTTCTCATGATATTATATGATATTGTGTCAGATTAGCTAAATCAGCTAATTACTTATGTAACACAGTTTTTGATAAGTCTTTTAACAACACTGTATGTTCTTCCAAAACAAGGAATGATATTACAGATTTAGAAACAATGAAACCAGTTATAGTTCTTACTTCTTGGGAGTAAAATTACAGAAATAATTTTACAATTGTATTCAATTTAATAAAAGTAGAAAATATTAGGATATTCTATTTGGCCAAGTATAATTAGACATACAAGGAATTTGTCTCCAGTGCAGAAGCTCTCAGTCTACATGCAAAGCAACAGAGTAAACATCATTATAATAGGAGGAGATAGTAAAGATAATAAGAAGATGGTGTTCTACCACCAACTGGGCTGCCCACGTGATAATGAAACACTTAATACAAATTCACAATCTTTCAGTAATGTAACTTACAAAGAGTTGTAAAAAGATAGTATAATCTGTATATGGTTATAAACAAAATACTGGATTTAAACAGGGCTTCCACAAGTTACAGATATTTTAAACCAGGGTAGTATCTTTGAGTCTATCTATCATCTCTCTATCAATCATTTTGTGGGCCTTTTGAAAACTCCAAATCTCCATAGTAGGTCTTCTCGTGATATTTTTTCTTTTTTCACTCTTGTCTTGTTTCCCTAAAATTTATGAACTATAAAATATTTTTATAAATTTGTCTACGAATTTATAAAATATAACCTAACTACTTTAATTTATGAACTATAAATTATTTTTATAAATTTGTCTACGAATTTATAAAATATAACCTAACTACTTTATTACTTTACATTGCTTTTTGATTTTTGTTTTGAAAAAGGATATAATGTTACTTCTCTGTTAACTAATTATTTGAAGTAGATTATATAATTTTAGTACTAACTGGAAATATTTTCGTAACAGTGACAATATATACCAAATGACTTCTCAACTTGAATGCATGACATGGAACCAAATGAACTTGGGATCCACACTTAAGGGGTAAGATTGCTATTTTTTTAAATCTTACACCATAGAATTATGAATTATAAATTACTTTTTATTACAAGTGAAACACTGGAAATAATAAATCCTCAAAGAGATTTGTCACTGATTATATTGGGCATTTTTAATTTTGTAAAATATTTTTATGCTCAATATTACTAAATTTATTCAATTTTCTTAAGACAATGAAAGGACACACAACAATATTTTCTATCAGATACCAATATCTTCTTTGAAGCTCACATTTTTGAGAATATACTAGAGCATTATATTCCATTTGTTTTTTAATATCTTATCTTAATTATGTTGCTATAATAATGTAATCATTTTATTGGAGAATAAGATGATGCAATTGATTTTAAGTGGCTATTGACTTACAATGTAATTTTATATAAACTATGTTCAGAAATAAATTCCATAATTTTTATATTTCCAAGGCTTCCTGGGGGTAATATAGATTAATAATCTGACCATTTTGATTTTTTGTAGTTTTCCAGCCATATGCGTTCATGGCAAATCATAATGATGGAAAAAATATTATTTGCAATCTGTGATATTATTATACAAACCCATCCTTAAATATATGCATTTTAACCTTTGAGTTTTGCATCAAATACACACACAAAACAAACAGCTCAGAATAAAAACAGCCATTAAAACACAGCATGAGATGGCCTTCTCTTTAGTTACCATAAAACAGTGTTTTTTAAACTTTTTCTCCTCAGAATCCCTTCCCACTTTTAAAAATTATGGAGGATCCCAAAAAATCTTCTGTTTGTATTGGTTATATTTATCAATATATACCATATTAAAAATTAAAACTAAAATATTTGCTGTCACTACCACTTTTCACGGTTTTTGGGTGGGATTTTAATATTGCATTATATTTCAACATGAAAAGTCGACTACCTATTCACATCTCTTTCATTGATCTCTTACACCACTTTGTATGAAAAGATTCTTTGTAGCATGATTTAGCTTGGTAGCTTTAAAAACTAGATATTTTTCTGGGCATGTGAATCAGGAGGTTAGTTGGACTTCATGAAGAGTTGTTAATTTATTGTTGATAAGGTTTTATCTATCTGCACTCAATGTTTTTACGTTATTGTTGTCCATTTTGTATTCAGTTTTTATCTGTTGTTAGCCATCTAAAGTTGCTCTAATGAATTGGGTGACCATATAAATCAAATGAATGAATGAACGAATTTCTGCCACTTCCTCATAGTAGGATGAGTCACATATCTGTAACACTTTTTGTATCCTTGCCATACGTCTGATGCCTTAACTGGTCCCAGATAATTCACCGGCGGCTAGTGACAGGGACCCATCTTTGCTAGGAGATTTCCTGCCAAAGAAGCACACTGATTTTAACCCCTTTTGATTCAGAACGTCATTACCAACATTTCACTTCCAATAACAACATTGTGTAGATCCATATTCCTCAAAACTTATTACCTATCTCAGTTCTAAAACATAATTAACTTTCTATCCTGTAGTAACTCATCTCTTTATTTCCTTCCCAAAGTTACAGTCTACCAGTACCTGTTTCTTTTTATGCCACAGCTTCTCCATGTTGCCTAATGATATATGACCCACTACCCCTTATTGGCCTATGCTGCTCAAAGCATGAACTGAGATTGAAAAGTAGAAAGAAATGCAAGACATGGCCAAGTGGGCAATTAATAAAAGCATGATCAAGAAACATGTGAATAAAGGGGAACATGCCCATATCTCTGTTCTAGCAGATAACAGTTTACTTAAATGAAAGACTGATGTCCATTTTAGATCATGCTAAATGATGACTTTTCTGCAATATATTTGTGAGATGATACTCAGATATTTTCCTTAAACAGCTGTTCTGTTATCACCTTATCAGCACATTTAAAACATTGGTTTATATTTATTTAATCTATATGCTGCTCCAGTCTGTTATGACTCTAGGCGGCTCACAAATGAAACAGTAAAGCAAAAAACTGAAATCAGTAATGACACTATTAAAAAGGAAGGTCCAGAAATTTTTTTTCAAAAGACAAGAACATTACCCATAAGGCCTTGGACAGAGGGTCATTGGCCTGCATTATGTTTATTCACTTGCTTTCTTTCCTTCCATTTTTTTTTGCATTGGGACTTGGAAACTATAATGCAAAGATAATATCCTGACTGAAGCACATATGCACTGACTGGTCAAGTTCTGGACTATACCTAGCTCAAAGCTTGATCCACCTTAAAACATTTTTCTTAGCACATCCCTAATCCAGGAACTATTTTTTTTTAGAAATGAAGGGAAAATAGATGTGTTATCCTAAGTATAGTTGTAATGGCAGCATCCTAGAGAGATGACAAGCAGGGAGAGTAAAACCAGGGATTTAATGTGAAAAGTCTAAATTATAAAACCTTAGCTTAGCTTAGACTAACTCTAGTTTAGGTTGAAAATTAAGGATTCAAGGCTGACCAGGTCCAGCAGTTTAGATTACATCTGGAGACAAAGTTCTCATTTTTCCAAAACTTGGGACAAATTCTTCCCACTTTATTTTTTTTTCTGGCAACTGATACAGAAATACTGTAGGGGAGGTGGGAAATGGAAGGTGAAGGGGTTTATCTAAGGCAGGGGTCCTCAACCTTGACAACTTTAAGACTTGTGGACTTCAACTCCCAGAATTCCTCAGCCAGCTTTGAAGTCCACAAGTCTTAAAGTTGCCAAGGATGAGGACCCCTGATCTAAGGTTTATCTAATCTTGAAAGGTGCTAAGTAGCTGAGATGGTTTACAGTACAACAGGACACACCCAAAGCTTCTTTCTGGAACAGTGATGCTGCTGCAGCGGATACTCTCAATTTTGTGTTAATCTTCCTCTAAGTTCTTTATTTTCTTTACACCATTTATCCTTTTAATACCTTGAATTCTCACCATTCTGATATCTTTGGCATATACTTTCCTATTCCCTCCCATTTTCCTCAGCTTCCTCCCTAAAGAGCTTTGATCTCTCCCATGTCCCTTCTAGAGGGAGTGGACTTCAGACAAATCACTACTTGTCCAGAAATGTTTCCTGTTACCCTGGAAACAGGAAGTTCTTTTTTTAGGAAGCTGCATGATAGGTGAAATATTTGAGGACAGTATGTGGGAGCTGTTCTGGATAGTATTCTTTGTTCTTTTATGAAGCTTGAACCAAATGAGAAAATGAAGGTCATTGCAAATATAATTGCCAGCAGAAAGATAATACAATTTTATTCTGGGAAGTGTACTGATATGGAGCAGATTTTTTGTTTTGAACTATTTTATTTTTATTATTTTTTGAAAAAGTTAAAATACAAAACTATTCAAATATTTCAAAATGATATGGAGCAGATTTTTATAAAAGAAATGTGCAATTCCGAAAGGAAGTTTAATCATAATAAATGCAAACTGGCAAATATACTGTAGAAATGATCACTTTTTTAAAAAAACAAAACAAACCCAGGGCCATATTATTAAGATATTTATGACAATGTTTTGTTCACATTTTTTAGTATTTATCTTCAGTAAGATAAATCCTCCCAGTTATAAAAATGTTTAGCAACTTACATGCCTCAACATCACAGAAGAGCTTTTTCTAAAGCTCAGTTTCAAACAACTGGACTCCATGGCAAGATATGGGAAGTTTCATGGAGTTCCGTTTGAAGAAAGACTGAATGTGCGTTTGTGGAGCACCAGTCACAGAAGACACTGGATATATCTTTGTTGACTGTGAATTATAGAAAGGCCTGCTTACTTTCTGTAGGAAAGGAACCTGCATATCACTAGTAAGACTGCAGTTCTTTATTTCAAAGGCCATTTCGAACAGGACAGAATATTTAGATTAGATCGGGGTTATCTGAAGGGTGGTGTTCAGAGACAGTTCCATGTAGAGCATATTATAATACTGTAACCGTATAATCAGTGCTTTTTTTCTAAAAAAAAAAAAAAAAGGTGCCGGAACTCACACACGTCATACAACCCGCCTTGCCTACCCTACAAGGTTCCATTCAAAAAAGGTGCCGGAACTCCGTTCTGGATGTTCTATGACAAAAAAAAGCCTTGCATATAATAATAAAGATATGAATGACTGTTGTGATGAACATAATTGTAATAAATAATAAGTGCCACTTGTTCCCAATTTAACTTAAAGAGTTTTATGAAGTCATCCAGTTGCCGCTTATTTGGGAAATCATTGTTAAGCCAACTATGGTTTTAGACAATGTACCTGTCCGGTTATCTATTGTTTATATAATTAAATTTTGATGGAGAAAAAAGTGAAGACCATGTGTTGACTGTTTCACGTGAATGGTTTGCTGGGAACTATGCAAGTCAAATTGTCTTTGTGCTGGATGTTGGCAAGGCTTCTGATACCCCTTCCTTCAGGGTTTTTTTGAGTTGTGACAGTGCCACTGGCATTTTCAGGGGGTCAAAATCTGCAAAATGGTAAGTGGAACATCTGAAGCTGTGCCACTTTCAGTCATGGCTTTGATAACAACACTGCTTTGCGCTTTCCTTCCTTCACTCTCTGCACACATCCGTGGACTGTTCATATGTTCTTGCTATCTCTTACAGAACACATGCACTATGAGGATTTGATTTATTATCCTTTTAGAACAACCAAATAGGAAGAAAGTGCTGATAGTTCTGCTACTCTTACATATAATCCCTGTATTAGTTCTGCAAGGTACTTAACATTTTTAAATGAAAGGAAGATAATTGTTTTTCAAAGATCTGTGCCTCTTGTATTAAATAAAAGAATTTAAAAATAATGGAGAAAATAAATGGTATTCCAGCATCTGTAAATGCTGACACTTAGTGCTGATGACACCTAGGATGCCTGGGGAGGAAAAAGGCAGAGAGAAGATTAAATCAAATTTAAATATTTTGGCATATGCCAAGATTATAGAATCTGTGAAAAAAATCACTGCTAAATATAATCTCATTGCTTGTAATATATGCCAAAACAGTTATCTATCTTTTCTGGTGAAGAGAGTTATAATACACAATGCCTTCAATTTCAGTTGTCATGGTCATAAGCTAGTTTGCAAAGATATACATCTTTTAAAAGACATTGATAGACTGCTTATCAAGGATTCCCAGGAGTTTAGTATTTCAGGTATTTTCCTTTATTTTTGAAGTAGTTTTTGAACATTGGCATCTTCCTTTACAGTATACCGAAATATGCAGTTTATTTTTTTCCCTCCAGAACTGATATATTTTATATACTTGCTCACTTTTTTCATATATGGTTCAGTAAAAATCTTCTCATACATAAATCATGTTTTAGAAATCTTTCCCTAATTGGTGGCCATCTGTGTCTGCAAATGGGTTACAAAAAAGTGGACAGCCATCAGTTGTAAGCAGAAAATATAGTTTTCACTATCTTTTTGCTGCCATTATTTCTGCACACTATATATCAAATGCCTCATGAGCCTCTCATAGACCCAAAGGCATCTTTTCTCAAACATTTGTTTTCAAAATGAATAGCAGTACAATTCTTATCAATTGTTGGGAAGGTAGATTACCATTTGAACAGTCCAATTTACAATGAAGAAATACATATTTGTGGTGCATGATGGAGAACTGAGTAAACACTAAGCAGACATTAGTTCTGTAAAATGCTAAGTATTCATGATATTAAGTAATGTTTGCAGTTGTCATTTAAAATCAATTGCATCAAACCTCTGTTATTGACAAAAATATATGTACGAATCCTTATTATTTATAATTTATCGAACATATTCTAGTAACCATTATATTAAAAACAAAACAAAAACTCTTTCAAAAGAGAAGATTTTTGACTGGTGACTTAAAAATCTAATGGTAGCTAAGCAACTGTCTCAAACAACTGAAAGCAATCTGTTATTCTCAGAGAAATTTCCCAGCCATCAATTGTTATTCATTATATTTTTCACCATATATTAATCAACTTCTCCTCTGTGCTACCCATCAAAAGAAACTAGGAATCATAAAGATCCATCTGCAAATACATTTATATATTTATATATTTTTATTGATTATAAATGCCATTCTTAATTTTAAAAATTTGAAAATAATTTGACCCCCTCTTCTTTGTGGCAGTCTCTCAAATACTGGAATACTGTTATCATGTCACCCCTATTTCTTCTTTTCTTTAGACTAGCCAAACCCAAGTCCTGCAGCCGTTCTTCATATGTTTTAGTCTTCAGGCCTTGGATCATCTTAGTATTAGTTGCTCTTCTCTGAACTTTTTCCAAGGTCTCAACATCTTTTTTGTAGTATGGTGTCCAAAATTGGCTGCAGTATTCCAGGTGTGGTCTCACTAGGGTTTTATAAAGCGGTACTAATACTTCACGTGATCTTGATTCTATGCCTCTGTTTATACAACCCAGGATTGTATTAGCTTTTTTGGCTGCTGCTGCACATCAATACACTTGATGAGTATTGTGATGAGTATTGTGTTAGAACACAGGATCACCAAAACTACCAGTAGTTAGTACAATGAAACATTCAATTTTATTGCAAGTCTGAATAATTCAAGTTGAGCCAGTAAGCCTAAAAGTAACAAGTGCTGCAATAACCATGGTTTGCGCCCTTAGATGCATGAAAAGAACTCTCATACAATAACCACCTTCACCACTACCTTGTCACTGGGGCCCTTGGTGTCCAGAGCTGTCTATGAGGATTAATGAAGGAATGGAATGAGAATGGAATGGTAATGTGGGTCTTCAACAGGAGAGGACAACCTGTATCAGTAGAAAGGCCATTTATTTATTTATTTAAATCTCACCTTTAATATTTTTGTAAATAACTCAAGGCAGCAAATTTACTTAAAACTCCTTCCTCCTCAAATTTACCCCACTATCTGAATGAAAGCAAAACCATACTGTATTAGATTAATTTAATGTAATCCACTCACATGCTTAAAGCTACTAAAAATGAAGGGATATATTGTAAGAGCATCCTAACCCTAACTCTATAGGCAAAGGCAAAGGCAAAGGGTACAACACTGATCTTAACCAATGAGGATACTTCAGCAAATATGTTTTTTTTAAAATCCTAACCCATTTTGATAATAGCAGTAGCAATAGTGCTTTACAGAACTCTCTAAGCAGTTTACAGAGTCAGCGTATTGCCCCCCAAATCTAATTTAGCTGCTTTAATAGTTATATTTTTTTTAAAAAAGATGATGGATATTTTCACGTATTCCAATAAGAAATATCTTAAGTAAACTGGTAAAAAGAAACTCCTTTTCATTTGTCTCTAAACCAAAATGGCATTTTTCCTGTGCCTCACATTTTTGGCTATTTCTATATGCAAGCATGCCAATTTCTTCTTTAAAATGTGTATAGCTTAATGTAGGGTCTGTTCTATGTAAACTCTTCTCGCCCACCCCCCAACTATTTTTAAAATATTCAAGTCTGATTATGATGAATTGTTCTGTATTCATGTTTCATGCTGATGTTTGCTAACTTGTCACTGTGTTCTTCAGAAATGCTTAGTGTAGCTTTATTAACTTGGGAATGTAGGTTATGAATCATATGAATTTTGCCAGTGTAACAAAATAACAGTGGTGTAATGAAGTAATTGAAAGTTTCATACTTTTCAGATTAGAAATTAATCTTTCAAGATTTTTTTAAAACCACACTAAAGTGAGTCTTCAGAGCTGCTCTGTTTTTCATCACACAATATATTCTGTTTTACCACTTATATACAAACTATATAACATTATGATTAATTAATTTAATACATTCTGCCTTGACTAGAAGGGGTTTTAAGGGATTTTCAGATAGCTAAATAGCCTTTATTTGACATTTTTCAGGTATTGTTTTTTGTTTCCTTGTTGTATATTCATTGATTGCTAGGACATGTATACTTATTGATATTATATAATCCTTCCTTCCTTTCTCCTTTTCTCTTGGCGCTAAATATCAGAACTGGGAGCATATTATATTAGCATTATAAAAATAATTTGTTCTGGCACTTAATCAGTTTCTTTTTTATGAGACTTTAACCATGACTCACACATATTTGAATGTACTAGCTG
Organism: Protobothrops mucrosquamatus; assembly: GCF_001527695.2. Classification (NCBI taxonomy): domain Eukaryota; kingdom Metazoa; phylum Chordata; class Lepidosauria; order Squamata; family Viperidae; genus Protobothrops; species Protobothrops mucrosquamatus. The sequence goes on from NW_015390053.1 coordinate 93,828, forward strand.
TTTTAAATTGGTGATGCCTCTAAAGTTTATTTAAGATGGAACACTTAGGCTGATTTAGTGCAAATTGTTAACTGTTACTTTCACATAGAGGCATTGTTCAATTATTACTTTTCTATGGAGAGTTTGGCTCTGGAAATTATTAAATCAACTGATATGCCTAAGACAAATTCAACTCCATAAATCTTATCCAGTTCTGTTTATTTGGAACAGACATCAGTGGTGGATTCTTCCTACCTTGTGAAGGATTATAAGGTCCGCATGTCATTGCCCTGCCCCTCATCCGTGAGAGGTTTAGACAGTAGTCTGGCTAATATTAAAGATAAAGTTAATGGATAAAAATGTCCATTCTATTCCATTCCATTCCCTATAATAGAATTGATTTTAAACAAGCTGTAGATAAAAAATAAAACTAAAATGATTCTTCATGACCGTAAACAATATAATTTGGGGTATATCAGAGTTTAATGCTTTGACATAATCTAAGATTTCTCAGTTAACATTTTGGAAAAATCACATAGTTCCTAGTTAAAAAGGAGCTCTGTGAGACCTAAAACCATACGCTGAACCAACTTAACAAAGTTGGCTGAATAAAAGTTTAACTCTTCACCTAGTTCAGTAATTTCAACAGTATGCCATCTTATGAGGCTGCAACTCAAATGGAGCCAAATCCCATTTGAAGCCAAAATGCTGATCTCATTTCAGGGTAAATAATTCTTACGCTGTACATATGCATGTATAAGCCCATCTGCAGATAAGCTGAACGCAATACTTAAAGTATATTTTGGCACTTAAAATTCTTGGCTTATCAGTGATTATACAAGGTAAACCATATGTAATTGAAAAAAAGGCAATTGAAATCGCACTTTTCCCCTATTCTTAAGAGACTTTGACTTTTAGCTGAAGGAAAAGTGTACCTCAACTATTTGAAATTCAATGTCATAGAAGAAAAACAAAAGACATGGAGGTTAGCAAGGCGATCCCTGAGGGTATGACCATGACAAAGGTATACTTCTGCAAAGGCTAAATGGTATTCAGATGGAAGTCTCAAAGGTGCTTTTCAAAAGGCAACTAGACTTCCTTGATTTTTTTCTAGAGAGTGTTTCGCTTCTCATTCAACAAGCTTCTTCAGTTCTCTTGAGCTTCTTCAGTGTCTTCAATTCACTTCTCACCCACAAAGCTTGAAAAATGTTTTTCTTCAAACATTCTCAAAAACAAAAAACAAACAAAACCCAAGAAAGCCCATTTACCTTTTGAAAAGCACCCTTGGGACAATCAAGACCTGGATGATCAAGATGGAAGGTAAATAGCTTGGCATAAGGAAGTTAAGGTATAATGTTTTTCCTTGGGTACTATTATAAGAAAACTATTCTAGGATCTCATACAAAAACCATGTTTGCCCATGGGACTTCAATATTTCTATATTCCATAGGATTTCAATATCCTATTCAGTTTCAATATCCATGGATATTGAAACAATTCTACATGTGTTATTTTACTATGGCATCCACAGGGACAGCCACAACATTTACATTTTACCCTTGTTTCCTCCACAAGGAAAACAGATAACTTTAATATGAATATACTTTTTTCTGATTGCAAATCCCTTCTGACCCCAATTGTAGCAAAATACTATGCAGCAAGCAGGAATGAAAATGAAGCACTAATGCGAAGTGATCCATAATTACAACTCTTGTTTGTCTGTTGATCATCTTGATGTCATCCAATGTTTTGTTTTATTTTACTAACTTCATTGATGTTTAATATTTTTGTACCTAGGCCATCATAAATTCTTATAATGATCATGATATTTGAAATTTGGGGAGAATTGCAGAACACATATTATTAATAATGTGAACAGATTTCTACCCTTGAATTTAAAATTTCAAAAGTAAAATAAAATAGTTTTATGTAGTTGTTGTTTTGCTGGAAATAAAACAGATCATTGATTTCTATCGGGAATAGAAATATCTCTTTGTTGATTTGGCTAAAGGTTAAACCACAATTCATCTTCTAAGCTGATGTATGAATAAAATAGTTAGGACACTGATTTGTAACCCTATCCTGTGCCTACAGTTCTGCTCTTCTTGTAAATGTCATCACTTTCTCTGTCCTATCTGCTTATATCTGAGTCATGAGGTGCTGACAAAAACCCACTGCACTTAATGTGAAACCTGAGGCATTTTGCTAATTCCAAAGATATTAGTAATTACCAACTTGGCATTTAGCTGATAAATAACCTGCACATATGGAATCTTAGTTTTTGTGGCTCTGTTTTCTTCTATTATTTAAAAAAAAATTGTTTCAGTATTCAGTTGTTAAAATATAGATTACCATGACCATATTTTTTTGGAAAAAATAAAGGACAAACCTGAAAAGGGGGCAAGGCTGGAACAGTTTCATAAGGATAAAAAAAAATGTTTATATCTATAACTTTGCTTAATGAAGGAAAATTAAAGAACAAAAACAAGAAAAACTTTTCAATTCTAAATATTCTAATAAAATATCTATTTAAAAGACAATTCAATTTCCACATTTTTCATATGAATGTGAAAAATGGTGTATTAAGTGGCACCATTTATACAATACAAGTAAAATGCCCAAAATAAAAGACAAAAGTTGAGTTTTTCCAAAATAAATAAAACTAAAGGACAGCTTCCTGAAATAAAGAACTGGGTTAAGTGTGAGAAATCAGGAAACTCAGCAGTTCAAATGAACATAAAGGTTTATTGCAAGGTTAAGCACTCTATAAGAATCTGAACTACTAATGGTCAAAGCCAATTGGCAGCGGTAGATAAGAATCAATGGAATTCAAGGCTCAGCCTGGTCATCTCCTACAGACTGTCCTTTATAACAAAGGGACGTATGGTCATTGTAAGTATAGGTGAACCAAACTTACATTCATTCTTTGCAGCCCAAGTTTTTAGCAAAATCAGGGTATTTTTCTACATAGGATGTTTGAGCTTTAAAACTGTTGAAATGTTTTGAAACGGTTTTAGCATAAATGAAGAAATATTGCAAACATTTTTCTAATGAGGTTTAGGAATTAAGTTTTATTTCCAACCTTTGACCTCTTTTTATTTTCAGCCATGCAACCGGATATGAAAGTGATAATCACACAGCCCCAATGTTATACAGCTGTGGAGCCCAGTACAGAATACATACCCATGGAGTTTTTAGAGGAATTCAAGTGAGTATATTAAGCAAAGTATATAATTTTGGATTGATTACCTGGCTGCTTTGATAATAGCAAGGAAACACTATATTTTCTTTTTATTAGAATATAGTGTTCACTATATACTAACTAAATGGAAAATGTTTAAGTTATCTATTTCTGACAAATTCTAATTTGCCCC
>NW_015390054.1:0-2769 GCF_001527695.2 Protobothrops mucrosquamatus
AGACATTTGTGGTGAGGTTCATGGGCTAAGGAGTGAAGATAACCATACCTTGTCACATCATCTTCCTCCTCCCTGAAAATGCTTTCTAACAATTAGTTTTCAGTCACCTACCAAACTCATGGATTAATCAAATAGATATTGGGGATAACGGAGAACTAGCAGTGCATTAAGGGTTAAATTCAGCTCTCTTGTTCACCTTCTTTATCATCAATATTGTCATACCCCAAACACACCCTTCATCCTTAGATGCAATCTCAGAAGGTTCCCAAATCCTCCTCATATAATGCCAGCCCTCCTTTCTATTTTTGCTTCATCTCAATTGCTTTGGAGGCAATTTTTCAAAGGCAGGGCCAGCGGAGAAACAGTGGAGTGGTGCTAGAGAGGATCTGCAGCTGCTGAGAGGGAAGAAAAAGTGGAATTAAGGAAATGGAAAGAAGACATTGGCAGAAGTTTCACCACCGAGAAAGCTACTTGCCAATAAGCCTCAAGGATAAGAAATACTGACTGTATCAGCATGTGAATTAAAGGGGGGGGGGGGAGGATTTGATGAATATAACTGAGGAATATAGGGTGAGTCTAAGCTGCAGAACATAATTCTGTTTAATTAAGACTAAGTGCTAGGCCAAAAGTACATAAAGATAACAGATTGACTGCAGATAAATTAAGAAGTTTAATTGGGTCAAATAAACATATGCCCTCTTTGGACAACAGGTTGATATAGAATAAAATATCTTTGTTGTCATTGTGTAACTCACAACAAAATTAAGTAATAACCATAGTACCATAGAGAACTAAAATATCTTTTGAAATAGAAAACCTAGCAGGATTTTTTTTCTTTTAGGTACTATTGTGCCCAGGTCATTTGAAATATACAGTGCTATGGCTTAAGTAATGCTGTCTTTATTTCATACATCAAGATGAAAACTCAACATATATTTTTTCCATTACCACTTTAAAATAAGGAGTAAGAACAATAGATGCTCCCGGTCTGTCCCACAAGAATCAAAATAAGGTCCTAAATGTTGGTAATAGTGGGAATAGTTTAGGGTGACAGAACATTTGGGATAAACGATGATTTTCAGACTAAGTAGGGTTAAAAAAATATTGATCCAACTTGAATACTTGATAATCCTGATTGAAATCTACATACATACAAGCATTCAACTATACTGTTTGTCAGAAATATACATTTGTACTAAATCTTCTTTTATGAAATAAATCCTTAAAATATAATTTTTACTCAGCCTTCTTGCCTTGGAGGAGGGCAGTGAACATACAAAGTCTTAGTCTGAATTTTACATTTGGCTAGTTCTGTTTGCAGGACAATATATAAGAAGAGCTATATAACCATCTTCTTACAAAGGACCTGCACTGCTCTTGGCATAGCATATATAAGCCCTGTATGGAACTGTTTATTTTTCCCATAAATCAAGTAAAAATCCCAAATTATATTAGCCAGGATCACTTATTATTCTGTATACCTAAATCAAATAAACTAATTTATGTTTTATCATAATGCCTGAATTCAATATAAAACTATGCATAAACACATAATTCTACTTCACTTAAAGCAATTTGAAGTGGTTGTGCTAATTAATAATTATGGTCCACAAATGTGAGATGAGGTCTGGCAAGATCAGAAGGAAACTATATGAGATTAGACTACTGTGTGACATTACAATAGCAAGAGACATTTATAACAGTAAGTCTCAATTCCAAGCTATGATGATACTAAAATTTACCTCATGGCACAAGTTCCATCTTGGAACTGGAATGTTGCACCCCTACAAGAGCATAAGGAGGAACGTTTATATTATGATATCCCACAACACATTTCATTATTTCCAACTGTACTTCCTGTCCCAAACCATGAAGTTCTCAGCTTGGAACATAGCATGGATCAGAGAGGGAGGTAAAAAAATGGACTCTTTCTTCTATTGTAAATATGCCTAAGCCTGCATTTCGTTCTCAGCACTTGCCAGCTTCTTCTTAAATGGATTTTTGTTAGTTCCTCCAATAAACAGTGCTTATCAATGTGTTTGTCCTTGGATTACTGCCCGTGAGATTTCAAGTTCCAATATAGGCTGAGTGAAGCCTGACAACTAGGTGAGGAAGGATGGTCCAGATCAATCAAGAGATACACAGAGGCTATTATGGGAAAGCTTTCAAAGAGTTTCTCTACCTTCATAGCAATTGATCATGTTTCCAGAATTTGAGCCATTTCACACTCCACTGTTTTGTATGATTTTTTTAAATGGAAGTGGAAATAAAAAGAAAGTTCATTCTCTAATTATATGGGGCAAAGAGTAACTTGTGAAAACCTTTAAATGGTCCCATTTGTCACTGACAAAAGTCAAAATACACAAGCTGATCAATGCCAGCAAACTCAGAGATGGACCCTTTTTAAAATCGGACCTTTTGGCACCAGATTGTTCTGTGTAGATGTGTGCAGATGCTCCACACTTCACACTCCATAGGAAACTTTTGATCTGGGATCCTTGCTATGTAAGAAATGCTGATTTCTTAACCCATCAGGTTTGCCAGACAGAAATCATATCAGGGCACTCAAGTAATAATAATAATAATAATAATAAAGTTGGAAGGGACCTTGGAGGTCATCGAGTCCAACCCCCTGCCCAGGCAGGAACCCTACACCATTTCAGACAAACGGCTGTCCAGTCTCTTCTTAAAAACTTCCAGTGTTGGAGCATTCACCACTTCTGGAGGCAGGTTATTCCACTGGTTAATTGTTCTAACTGTCAGGAAGTT